>NC_057813.1:274311121-274600726 GCF_018294505.1 Triticum aestivum
GTTTTTGTTGTTGTTGTTGTTGTTGTTGCTGCCTGTTGTTGCTGTTGTTGTTGTTGCTGTTGTTGTAGAGGTGCGACAGGTGCATCCGGCGGTGGTTGTGGATGACGCGCGACCAATTCATTAAACTTGTTATCAAGCTTTGTTTCGAACCTCTTCTCAATGCCATTTATCTTCTACATGACCTCTTCAAATCCGTTTAGCACATCTTGCAACCTGTCCACTCATCATTTGCTGAAACAACGGTACTATGCCGGTCCTAGGCCAGACCGTACTAGAGACGTGAGCCTAGAACACTAACAAAATCACGGCACTGTACGTAAACAAGGGAGGAGCACTCCGTGAATTATTTTTTCTCTTTTTTTGCGTTATTTTTTTGCGCTTCTCTTTTTTTTTTGCCGAAAATCACTATAATGGCGAGTGTCTCAAAACTCTTGCCAAGTCAAGATTAGAGGATAGACACGAAATTTTTGCGACAATTTTTTTGACTGCATGGACCAAAAACTGGAAACGGCTCAAAAAACATTCTATAATGGCACCTGTCTCAAAATGCTCAGAAACACCTAAAAATAGGATAGGCAGAAATTATTTTGACAAGTGCGTTTTCGAAAATTTTTGGGTCTAAACGGAGGGTGGTTTCCGAACTCTTCTACGGAACGGAAAAAGATTGATGGAATCCGAAACCTACTCAGACAAGGAAACAGAAATCTAGAAACAGATGGATCTCGAAAGTAAACCTAATATAATTTGGACTCGGAGTAGTGGTGGCATATGGATACGGATTGGTGATGGTATATGGACTCAGATCGATGGTGGTATATGGAAGTGGGTCGATGGTGGTATATGGACTCGGACCGGTGTTGGTATATGGTAGCGGTGATGATGATGGTGGTATATGGCAGCGGTGATGACGCTGGTGGTATATGGCAGCATTCACGACGATGGTGGTATATGGCAGTGGTGATGACGATGGTGGTATATGGTAGCGGTGATGACGATGGTGCAGCGGCGGCGTGACAACTTGTGAACAGAACTCAAAACTCTAAAGGACTAGACACTAAGACCAGCAACTAGACACGACAATGCAAGCGCAAATCCAACAATGCAAAACCCTAAAAGGATTATGCAAAGGCGCGGACTGATTCGGATATGATGAACTAACCCTTTTTTTTGCTTTTTCGGGGACTGCAGGTATGAAGAACATACTCGATCTAAACTACGAAAAACTGTAAAATCTCAACGAGGAACCTGGAAATTTGATACCACTTGATAGATGTGAAGGTGTCCTGATGTTTTGATGAGATGGTGGCTTTTTCTATGGGAGTCGACCTTGACGATCCGACTACGAACGTGTGAGACGTTGCGCCTTAGCAATCCCTAAACCAACGTCCGAGGGGCTATTGACCATGTCGGAGCATGATCAGCCTGACCACGAGGGTCTATTTTCCTGCGAGCAAACGAAGAAACTAAGATTGCAATCTAGATATTGCGAATATAAGAGGAAAGCTTTATAAATGAAGGTTGGGTTTTGTGACGCCTTTGTCTGGTCGTTGAACACAAACGAAGTATGCAAAGTTGCAGCTATGGCGAACTTTTAATCTAAACAAAACCCAAAGTCTAAACGACGCCCTAAGGGCTGTATATATGGAGGAATAGGGGGGAATTTCGTGACCCTTGGAAGAGGGGTCCAAAACCAACCTTATCTCTTGTTTCCCCACAAATACTGACTTTAAAAACAGCCTATACTTATGTATTTCGAAATTACATGGGCCTATACCTATGGTTGTAGCACCCCGTACGCATGGGCGTGTACCGTACACACGGGACCCCCATGCGCACGGGCCCAACTTACCCCGTGCGCACGGGCCCTGCAGGATGGCCAGCTGATGTGGGTTGTTGGGCCTTCCTTTCGCACCCACTCCATCTCCTACTTCCCCAAAACTATATAATTCGTACCTAGGGTCATGTTTAGGGTTAGCAAAGACATAGATGAGAATTCGAGAGCTTGGCTCCGTCTAGCACCTCCATTGGAGATCAAGGCCTCTTTGGACATGATCGACTTCCGGATTTCTAGACCTCCATCTTGGAGAAGACTACCATCATCAAGACCTCATCTCCTAGGAGTGGGAAAAACTGTACCATTGTATATTTCCTTTGATTGTGTTTGTGATCTTGTGGATCTTCTGTTGATATTCTAGTGGATGTGTAATCAGGTATTGTTGGAGTGAATTCCTCTTTGTGTTTCTTGTTGTTCATCCCTTTTCCCCTCCAAGTGTGAAAAGATCCATCTTAGGGTTTCACCCTACAACAAAGACACTCAACTAGACAAACAAAAAGAACCAGATAATGAGGTTGAGATAGAACTGGCGGTCGACCTTGATAACCCACAACTTAAAAATAAAAGAGATTATAAAAGAGACTTTGTTGCTAGAAAACATGGAAGAGAAATATAACCACGGGTTTAAAAACCCATTCCCTTTCCACCTAAATGAACTAAGAAAAAAAATATGATGAAGAGTTTGAATGCTTTGCTGAAATGATTAGGCCAGTCTTTTTGCGCACTTGCTTGACTGATATTTTAAAGATGGCCCCTTATGCAAAATACATAAAAGAAAGTATCACTAATAAAAGAAAGATACCGTAAGCCGAAATCTCCACCATGCTTGCTAATTATTCTTTTAAGGATGGAGTACCTAAAAAACTTGAAGATCCAGGAATTCCAATTATACCTTGCTCCATCAAAAGAGATTATGTTAAAACTGCTTTGTGTGATTTAGGAGCTGGTGTTAGTGTTATGCCTTTCTCTTTATATAGAAGACTTGATTTGAATTAACTCACAGCTACTGAAATATCATTGGAAATGGCAGATAAATCAACTGCCATACCTATCGGTATTTGTGAGGATGTGCCCGTTGTTGTAGCAAATGTTACTATCTTAACAAACTTTGTTATACTAGAGATGCCCGAGGAAGACAACATGTGGATTATCCTTGGTAGACCCTTTTGGAATACTGCAGGGGCTGTTATTGACTGCAATGAAAGTAAGGTCACTTTTCATATCAATGGTAATGAGCATACGGTACACTTTCTGAAGAAACAATTCCAAGTGAATGGTATTAATGTTATTGAAAAATATCCAACACTCACTATTGGAAGTTTTCAACTAACTCTACCTACTGCCAAAAAGAAATATGATATACTTATTGTTGGGGACATGCATATCCCCGTTGAGGTAACTTAGTGTTTTACGAAAGTTTTTCGGTTTCGTGCTAACCAAAGATGGTTGTTAATAGTACTTGATCAACCTTATTAATGGATCATTTTTGAGAGGTATGAAGTTGACGAATTTAGTAGGCACTACCTTCTGTCCTTACCTTTGGTTCTCTGTTTTTCTTAGTTAAATAAAATAAAATGCCTTGTTTATCTTGTTTTCTGGATTACCCATGCTATAAAAAATGGCCGAAAAATAAAAGTGCTCAGAATGCCCTTAAAATTTAATAAGATTTTTTGCTGAATATTTCTGAATTTTTGGTGAAATAACATCAGAGGGGGGTGCACCAGGTCGGCACAACCCACCTGGGCTCGCTAGCAGCTCCAGGCGCGCGGTGGTGGGTTGTGGTCCCCACATGGGTCCCCTCACTTATCTCTTTAGCCCATGTCATCTCCTACCTCCTGAAAATAATCACCATTGCTCTCTCTCTCTCTCTTGTTCTTGCTCTCAAACCCGCATATTTCGATCTCTTTGCTCGAAGCTCCATTTCCGAAACTATTTTGGGGGATTACTACTTCGTATGTGATTCCTCCATTGCTCGAATTTGTTTTTTCTTTAGTGGTTTTTATTTTTAATAATTAGCTACTCTTGGTGCTACTGTAGATGAGCTTGCATGTTGAATTCTTAGAGTTCTAAGTAGTTTGAATGCTTGAGATGGTCTCTATGCATCCTTATGAGTAGTTGCTATCAATCTTGTGAAGTTTTATTAACAAAAATTTTGTGTCCCAATTTTTTTAGAAATTGTTCGCAAATAAAAATGCAATTCTTTAGGAGTTCTTCGAGGAGGAGGTCTACGGAGGCATCATCTAGTAGTCTCTTGATATGTCGGTCTTATGTTGAACCAAGCGCAAGTGAATTGCGGGATGCGGCTATCAAATCATGTTTATGGCTGTGTAACAATTTCATGGTGAGTGCACGTATTAAGGAAGAATTTGAGCAGTATGTTCACAACGCCGACCTCGACCTTGAAGATAAGCACATTCAGCATCTCAACCTCACAGATACTTTCTCTAAGAAATTCAAATATTTTCCTCGTGAGTCTAGAGTTTCATTTAACATGTATAATCATCCATATACCATGCCTCTAGAGATGTTTTCTAATATCTGCAAAAATCCATTTTGGGGTTCGCTAGATGAGCCACCGATATCTGAATATGAGACATTCTTGACTAGTCTTTGCTACGGTGAGGATAGAGAAGTGACACAAGGTCGAATAAAAAGTATTCATTTCCCATCAATTCGATACTTTGCACTCTTTAATGGAAAATGCATCGTGGGCAAACAAGATTGTAGCACACTATGTGCTCTTGACTTGAGCCTTATACACACTTCCTTGACCACAATTAAAAGTTATAATCTTGGAACGATTGTTGCACGTAGGTTGCAGCATAACACTGGTAGTGGTTGTTTCTATGGAGGGATTTATGCTTCTCTTTTAGCTAAAGAGGTCAGTATTACACCTCTGCCTTATGACCCCATCTTACCTACTCAGTACTTAGACTTTGAGGCCATGAAGCGCCATAAGTTCCTTAAGGAAAAAATCACTGATTATACTTATAACTTGTGGTTCAATAAAGAAACCATTGTGCATGTTGTGTTGCCTATGCTGCTCTTTTTGATTATGACAGCAAAAGAAGTTATTATGTTCTTGAGAGCGAGGCCCGCTCGTAAAAGGCAGAGATCGAGGCAGCTCGGCGGGGTGAGGTGGTTGCACCAAGAGCCTCCGTGAGTTACCACTCTTACTACTATGCAGGCCGCGGATGGTGATTACCAAGCTAAGCCAAAAGCCTAAGCTTGGGGGAGTATGTATTTCCATCGACATTATATTCATGTTCACACATTTTCATTCTAGTTGTCGGTGTTCACACTTTTTCATTGTATTTTCCATGCTAGATTTAGTTTCTCGCTTTCTTCTTGTGTGATCGAAAAACCTTGAGAAAATCCAACAAACATTCTTGCTTCTTTTCGGTTTTTCTTTCTACTTTAATTAATTGTAGTATTAAAAAACCCAAAAAATTCCCTTTTCTTCTTCTTGCTTGTTGGGAGCTTTCCCGTGTAAATAGTTTTCTTGTTTTTGTTTTTCTTTCTTTAATTTGCTTTCTTCAAGAAAAACTAAAAACTCCAAAAATATTTCAGTGTGTTTCTCTAAAATTCTTTTCTTTTTATCGAGTCATACCGCGGAGAAGACCACGATGAAAATATTGAGTGGCTCTCATATGCATTATTTTTTATCTAACAAAGAGCCCAAATTGCTTTGTCTTCTCCTTTTGTCGGGGAAACCGATCCACGAACACCTATGGGGCCGGCGGACCGGGCCCCCTTCGGTTCGGCGGGGGGCGGAGGTCGCACGAAGAGCGGATCGAGGCGAAGCACACGAGCAGTTTACCCAGCTTCGGAGCTCTCCGGAGAGATAATACTCCTACTGCTGCTTGTCTGATTGCATTTTGTTCTTGCTCGAGAGAGCTAAGTGTTTTTCTGGCTTCCGAATGAGCCGAACCCCCTCTACGTTGCGCATGGGCCTCCTTTTATATGCTAAAGGGGTCAGCGACAGGTGGCAACGTAGACAAGGGTAAAAATGTAAAAAGAGAGGTGGTTGGTACAGCTACCTGCACAGTGTATCCTACCTAACCCTGACGGCTGGGGACAAGGGCATTAAATGCCCGTCTGTGTCGCCCAAACAGTGCAGAAAAGGACCGTCAGGGACGCCACCGTTCGCCACGATGGCGATCTTGTCAGCGTCGCATGCCACCGCGCACCGCTGGTTGCACAGCCTCACGCCACGCGCGCCTGGAAAGGCCCCCAGAGCGACATGTTGGCGGATGTGCTGGAGTGTGGGTACAGAGTGGTTACTTGCCGCGGCAAGCGCCTTACCGCGGTCGTCATCTTGTCGCGCCCGGAAGCTAGTCGCTCATCGGGCCTCGAGATGCCTTGGTTGGTCTTCTCGGCAAGCTCCTCTTGCCGGGGCCTTGTTGCCTTGCCGGGACGCGTGGCGCGTCGCGGCAAGTTCCTTGGGATGCCTTGGTTGGCCTTCCCAGCAAGCTCCTCTTGCCGGGGCCTTGTCTCCTTGGCTTGAATACTTTGTTCTTGAATGGCTCCAAAGGAACCACGGAGGATCTTGGCGGTCGCCCGGCAAGCATTGCCGCGGGGTGCTGCAACTGCCCGTGCACAAGTTCGGGATACTAGAGTACCCCTATTCTAGTACACCGACAGAAGCCCCCGGGACTGGGCCACACACGGTGCCCAGCGCTGTTGGGCCAGGCCCAAAACAGGGCACGGGCACACGCGGCCTGGCTTACGCCGAATCTTGCTCCGTATCCACCGCGCCCTCCCCGAACGGCACGCGTTGATTGCGGCATCGTGGGAGAGATCGTGGGTGGTTTCTTTATTCGGAAGGGCGAAACGTCCGCCCCTCCCTCTTTATAAGTAGGGGAAACAGGGGCAGTTCGTCCAACTCGCCGGTTGCTACTCCATTCTCACAAATCTCCGCCGCTCCCCCCTTCTTCCCGAAGCCGAAGGAGAGCAGCGCTCCGCCCCCCATTGCCACCAACATCACAAACGCCGCCAACTTCCTCCACCACCTCCGCCATGGCTCCAAAAGCCGACAAGGGGAAGGGTGTGAAGTCGGCCGAGGCGCAGCGGCTCGCGGCGCTGCGGAAGGAGCGCGCCCTCTTCTCCCCTCAGCTCGGTGCGAAGGAGCTGAGGGAGTACTACTACCTCTTCTGGTCGACGGAGACGCGAGCGCATCCGCGCACGAGGGTACTCCCGGCCACTGCTTCGAGACTGGCTCCGAACGGGTACCCCTTTTTCGCGCTGTTCTTCTACTGCGGGCTCTGCCCGCCTTTCTCTGAATTCTTTTGCGACATCATGAACACCTACGGGTTCCGCCTCCTTGACTTCACCCCCAACGCCATTCTGACCATGGCAGTTTTCGCACATCTGTGCGAAAACTTTGTCGGAGTCCACCCAAACGTAGCCCTTTTCCGCCACTTCTTCATGCCTCGAGTCGAGAGAGGAGAGCCCCTTGCCGGAGGGATCGCTTGGATCTCGAGGGTCGGCAAGAAGGAAGCCTATCTGGAGGGAGAGCTCCGCAGCAAATGGGAGGAGCGGAGAGCTGAGTGGTGCTGGATCATCGAGGAGGAGCCGCAACCATTCACTGCCGTGCGCCAAGCCCCAATAGTACGCGGCAATGATTGGAGCAACATGGCCCCGGAAGATGACGGGCTAAAGATTGCCGTCACCCGCATCCTTCGCCTCAGGCTTGCCGGGCTCACTGTAGGCGCTGTAGGCGCAGATTTCCTTCACCACCGTATCGCCCCCTGCAGGAGAGGGGGAGACCCGCCTGGGAGTTCAAGAACTCGGCGGATATCATGAGGCTGCGCCCGGGCCTCAATTTCAACTTCACGGTCTTGGAATTGGACGCGATGCTTCTGGAGTTGTTCAAGCGCGACCCCCAGCACCCATTTGTGTTGCCGCGGAATGTCGTTCCGCTGTGCAACAATTCTTCACTTGACCGCATCCGCGCGATGATGCCGTTGTGCGACTCTCACGGAATCGCCCCAACTTGGCAAGAACCTGCGGATGACGTCGTGCGAGTGTTCTTCGACGACTTGGTAGAAGTGCCGGTCCGCGCTGATGAGCAGAAGAGCCTCACCCACGACACCACTGATGCGGAGATGCAGCGCATCGCCACCAGGCTGGAAGAGGCGGCGGCAGCTGCTGCCGCGGGCATGTTCGGGTTCACCGTGGAGGAGGCAGAGGCAGCAGAGGCGGCAAGCCTTGCCGAGCGCGAGGAGTTTGCCGGCGAGGAAGATCTTGCCGGCCCTGAAGCCGAGCCGAGCGAGCCCGGCGAGGAAGAACCCGAACCTTCAGACAGCTTGCCACAGGCGGAGCCCCCGGCTCCGGCAAGGAGGCGTCTTCGCAAGGCCGCGGACGTAGCGGGGCGGCCGACGGGTCAACAGCCGCTGAGCCGCGCGACACGCTCTACCACGGCAAGCACCGTTGTCGCGGGAGCGCCTCACGCCACTGCGGCAACTGGAGCGGGGTCTTCCCGGTCCACCGCCACTGCTCCTGCCAAGCGAGCGAGGGAGCCTACTCCTCCGCCTCGCCGCACCGGAGGCGAGCCGGACTTCGATCTCTCCGCGCTCAGCTCCGACAACGAAGAAGAAGAGTAAGATCCCCTTGCTGTCCTCGTAGTTCTTCAATCTTGTTATCTTGTTGCTTTCGTCTTGTATCTGACTTGCTTCGATCTGAATCCATTCCTTTTCAGGACGCTGGACCAGAGAGCGGTGAAGAGAGCCAAGGCCCCGGTGATTGTCATCGAAGATGATCTCACCGTGTCAGCAGGGGGTGTGTCTGAGACCACCTTGACGGACCCGGCAACTACTCCCCAAAGCAGCCCCCAGTGCAGCCCCCAACGTAAGTTTATAGTTTACTTCCTGCCGTCAGGTGCGCATGGGTGCTCTTTTCTCTACTGATATCTTGTCTGTTGGATTTGTGTAGGAGCAGAACAGCCTCATCAGGAATGCCCGGAAGCTGCTCCCGAAGTGCCATCTGCTTCGACTACGCCGCCAAGGGAGGAGTCCCCGGCAAGGGAGCGCTCTCCGGCAAGGGAGAACTCTCCGGAAAGGGGCAGTCCTCCGGCAAGGGACAGCGCCAGCAATCCTCCGGTGGTCGAGACCATGACTGCAGATCCAAGCACGGGTAACCCTTTTGCCTGAAAAACTCCCGTTGGGTTCTTCTTCTTCTGATTTTCTTCTTGAACACTTACTTGACCTTTCTCCCCTCTTCGGTCGTTAGATCCACCCGCCACGGAGCCGATGGAGATAGAGGCCACCGGTGAGGATGATGTGCGCGGCAACAACGACGACGCCACCGCCACCGAAGAAGAGGCCGGTGTTGACGATCCCGCCGGCGAAGAGGCCGCCAAGGCTGCCGCCGCAGAAGCGGGCGAGGGATCCGGCGATCGCACTGACGGCCCCGAGGCCGCAGGAGCGCCAAGCGCTACGCCGACCGCCGATCCCTCCGCCGATGCTGCAGCGCCAGGCTCCGAAGAGCCCCAATCCGGCGCCTACTTGAAGGCCAGCGACGATATCTTCATCAAGCTCCCCTGGGCGTCAAGCTCCAGGGCGCCGGTCGAGGGAGAAATCCTGGACGGTGAGGTGCTCGCCTCCGCAGGGTTGACGGTAGTCGACGCGCCAAGCAGCAGCAGCGACGAGTCTGAGGAGGAGCGGCTGCTGCGGAAGCTGTTGTCGCTCTACCGCGCCCGACAAGCCAAGTTGGCGTCCCGAGAGGCACTTTTCGCGAAGGCTGGAGTTGACATTGAGAAGCGCGCGGAGGAGCTCCGGGGCCTCAGGCAGGAAACTCTTCGGTCCTTGGCGGAGGAGCGGGAGCAACTTCTCGAGGAGCGGAAAGCCTTCCTCCTCGAGAAGGCTGAGGCCGAAGAGAAGCAACGGCTTGTCGCCGAAAATTTATTTGCGCAAGAAGGAGAGTTGGCTCAGCGCAAGGTGAACCTTGACAGCCACGAGGAGGAACTTGCCGCGCAGGAGCAAGCAATTGGCAGGGCTGTCAAGGAGGCAAGGGATGCTGCCGCAGCTGCTGAGGCCGCCAAGAAGGAGCTGGAGGTGAAGGTGGCGCAGCTGGAAGCCGATCTCAGGGCGAGCGGCGAGGAGCTGGCTGCGCTCAGGCGTGAGCGCGAGAAGGATGCTGCCGCTCATGGTGAGCTGCAGGGTCTTCTCGCTGAGAGGAATAAGGAGCTCACCGCCGCCAAGGACTCCAACGCAGATCTCGAGCTGAAGCTGGCCACGTTGACTCAAACGCTGGACGGCGCCAGGGAGCGGGAGGTGGTCTTGTAGGAGAAAATCAAGGCCGATGAGGCGCTGCTGGCGAATGCTGCTGCCGCCCACGACGCCTTCAGGGAGACAGTGGAGCATTGGACTGAAGGTCTTGTGAATATTGCCGCCGCCATCGACGGGGAGCTGGCGCAGCTGGGGATGGAGGAGCTCGGGTACTCCTCCGACGAGCACCTCCAACCCAGCGCCAAGCTCAGCCTTTTCTTCAAGGGCGTGGCGACGGCACTCCAGCGACTCTGGGAGAAGATCCCAAAGCAGCTGGCCGACGAGTCGCGTAGGATCTGCGCGTGGGCTCTTCAGAAGGTGCTGGTGAAGGTGGCCTTCCGCAATCCAGGCCTCAACCTCACCAACGTCCTCAAATCCTTGCCGCCAGATGCTGATCTGGATGCGCTCAAGGCCCTTGTCGCACCCATTGTGGACAAGGTGAGCGAGATCAAGAGGGTTGAGGGCGATCGCGTAGATTAGGCCGCCCTTCTTTTCTTTTTCTTTGTCACCGCTGGTCATGTCATGAGAACATTCTGTTAGAGCTGCGATAAGTTATCTTGTAATATAACTCTGTTTTGGGTAGAGATTTGCTATGTTATTTCCTTTACTTGATTCCCTGCTTTGTATGTTTTTACCCTACGCTTTTTAGGGAACTTGTCGGCGCAGGCACCTTTGCCGCGAGCGCTGAGTGCGGGACATCAGCAGCCTGCTGGCGATGCCGCTTCCGACAAGAAACCTTGTCGCAACTAGTCGCAGCTCACTTAAGTTGTTGAGCGGACTCGAAACAAAGTAAGGGCGCAACTAGCTAGGAGTTGGTTCCTCCGCGCACAGGTTTTCCATACAAAGAACGGTCGTTCAAGGAATATAACTTAAAAATTTAAAACTGATTGCTCAAACTTTGGCAACTTAGCTTTTCTGCCGTTTGTTTTCCGGCAAGGCGAAACTTGCTTGAACGATGCCTGGTCCACATCATAATCTTCTCCTTCCCCATGGCAAACTTGTGTGCGAGGGAACCTTGCCTTCCTTTATTAGAAAAAGAAAGAAGAGAAAATAGAGATATGGTGCCTTCCGGCTCGCTATTGCTTACCGGGGGTAGGTGTTGCACAAATTGTCAGATAACGCATGCAAATAAGAATATAATGCATGAAATTGACAAGATGTGCAGAGCACATGAGCTTTACGTATGCACGGGATCTGCGCCCGGTTTTGTACAAACGATTACATGCAACATCGGCAAGACTTGTACAAAAGATGGTTGTCGGAACAGGTTCCAGCAACCGCGCCCTACGGGTAAAACTTACGAAGATGCTCAATGTTCTAGGAGTTGCTCATCGGAATGCCATCTTCGGTCTCAAGGCGGACAGCGCCGGGCCTAGTGACTCGTTTCACCCGATAAGGGCCTTCCCACTTCGGCGTCAACTTGTTGGAATTCTTGGCGGACTGAACGCGCCGAAGAACAAGGTCGCCTTCCTTGAAACTTCTAGCTTTAACTTTGCGGCTATGGTAGCGGCGCAAAGCTTGCTGGTATCGAGCAGCTCGTACAGCAGCCTGAAGACGGTCCTCCTCAAGGAGCAGCGCGTCATCTTGTCGCAGCTGCTCTTGCTCGAGCTCATCATAAGCGAGCACTCGAGGCGACCCGTATACGAGTTCCGTGGGGAGAACTGCCTCTGCTCCATAGACTAGAGCGAAAGGTGTCTGGCCAGTGGCTCGATTTGGTGTCATCCTGTTCGACCAAAGAACCACCGGCAGCTCCTCGATCCAGTTCCTTCCGCACTTGCGCAGCCTGTCAAAAGTTCTAGTCTTGAGGCCGCGCAGCACTTCAGCATTTGCCCTCTCCGCTTGACTGTTGCTTCTCGGATGAGCAACAGAAGCGAAGCAGACCATGGCGCCAAGATCTTGGACGTACTGCATGAAGGTGCGGCTCGTAAATTGCGTGCCGTTGTCGGTGATGATCCTGTTAGGGATCCCGAAACGGCAAACAATCGACCTGAAGAACTTGACTGCTGACTATGCTGTCACCTTCCTCACTGGTTCCACTTCCGGCCACTTTGTGAACTTGTCGATTGCAACGTACAAGTACTCAAAGCCCCCGATAGCTCGGGGGAAGGGGCCGAGGATATCGAGCCCCCAGACCGAAAATGGCCAGGATAAAGGGATCGTCTGGAGAGCTTGAGCTGGCCGGTGTATCTGCTTGGAATGGAACTGGCACGCTTCACACTTGGTTACTTGTGCAGTTGCATCCTGGAGGGCTGTCAGCCAAAAGAAACCTTGCCGGAATGCCTTGCCAGCAAGTGCTCTTGCACCAATGTGGTGACCACATATGCCTCCATGTATCTCTGCCAACAGTTTCTGTCCTTCTTCCCGGTGAATACACTTCAATTTCACACCGTTGTGTCTTCTTCTGTACAGTGTGTCGTCGACAAACTGGTACATACTTGACTGCCGGGGTACTCTTTCCGCTTCTTCTTGTTCTTCGGGAAGTTCTCCTGTCTGAAGGAAATGGACAATCTGCTGTGCCCATGCTGGAGCTTGCGGATCGACAACAAGGACTAAAGGCACATCTGCTGTTGCGGGAACATCCGCTTCTACGGCAAGAACTTGTGGCTCCACCAGAGCTTGATGTTCCCCGGCAAGCTTGCCGGAGCAAAACTTGTCGGGAGCGTCTGCTTCAACGAAACAAACCCTAAGGCTTGTCGGAGCAGACTGCTCCTCAGCATCCTTGGCGCTGATTTTGGGGACCTTCTTGGCGGTGGCTTCGGGGAGCTCTACCGGAAAGTAGTCACCAGAAATCAACTTCCTCTTCTTGCTCTGCCCAGTTGATGGCATTACGGATGGCTGTGTTAGCTTGAGCACAAAGATCCCTGGTTCCACAGGTAACTTCAGTGCGGCGTACTTTGACAGGCCATCGGCAATGTCGTTCTGAGCTCTTGGAACATGTTCCATCTGCAGGCCGTCAAAGTGCTCTTCTAGCTTTCTCACTTCATCAACATAAGCTTCCATCAACGGACTCTGGTCATTCTTGTCCACTTGGCGGATGACAAGCTGTGAGTCACCCCTGATAATGAGCTTCTTGATCCCGAGGTCCGCTACGATCCTAAGACCGGCAAGCAATCCTTCATATTCTGCAGTATTATTCGTTGCTTGCTCCTTGGGAAAGTGCATCTGGACTACGTACTTGAGGTGCTCTCCGGTGGGTGCAACAAGTAGCACGCCCGCACCGGCGCCTTGCAGCGAGAAGGGACCATCAAAGTACATCAGTCACTCTTTGCTTGTTTCCTTGACGGGGATGCACGTCTCTTGAATTTCTTCATCTGGTGTTGGCGTCCATTCTGCTATGAACTCTGCCAATGCTCTGCTTTGGATAGTTGAAGTGCTTTCAAACTTGAGGCCAAAGCTTGACAGTTCCAGCGCCCACTCGACAATCCTGCCTGTCGCTTCTGGATTTTGCAGTATCCTTTTCAGTGGAAAGCGAGTGACGACTGTGATCTCATGGGCTTGGAAGTAATGGCGCAGCTTTCTCGAGGCCATGAGGAGGCCAAAAAGAAATTTCTGCACACCAGAGTATCTTGACCTAGCCCCCTGCAGAAGGGAACTGACAAAGTAAACTGGGCGCTGCACCATTCTTTTCTGCATCTTCTCATGTTCCTGCGCAGATCCAACCTTGTCGGGACCAGAGCTTGCCGGTGAAGTCCCCTGCTTTTCGCTGGATGTGTCTGCCGTGGTTGCTGGCTCATCATCCGCCTCTCTCTCCGCTACTAACGCAGCACTAACCACTTGACTGGTTGCCGCTATATATAGCAGCAACTTCTCTTGTGGCTTAGGTGCGACAAGTGTTGGAGTGGAGGACAGGTATCTCTTCAAGTCTTGCAGCACAGCCTCCGCTTCCAGAGTCCATTTCATTGGACCTGCCTTTTTCAAAATTTTGAAAAATGGCAGGGCGCGCTCAGCAGACCTAGAGATAAACCTGCTGAGAGCAGCTACACAACCGGCAAGTCTTCGTACATCCTTGACGCGCTTTGGTTCTTCAATCTGCTCAATGGCCTTGATCTTGTCGGGATTGGCCTCAATTCCCCGCTGAGACACGAAGAACCCAAGAAGCTTGCCGGAGGGGACTCCAAACACGCACTTCTCGGGGTTAAGCTTGAGGTTGATCTTGCGCAGATTTGCAAAGGTTTCGTCTAAATCTTGAATTAGGGTCGCTTTATCCTTGCTCTTGACCACTATGTCATCCATGTAGGCTTCCACATTTCTGTGCATTTGTGGTTCAAAAGCGTCATGGACTACCCTTGCAAATGTTGAACCAGCATTCTTCAAGCGGAAAGGCATCCGTACGAAACAGTATGTGCCACATGGGGTAATGAATGCGGTTTTCTCCTCATCCTCTTCTGCCATGAAGATCTGATGATATCCTGAGTATGCATCAAGAAATGAAAGCAAGTCACATCCGGCCGTGGAGTCAACAATCTGGTCAATGCGCGACAAGGGAAATGGGTCTTTGGGGCAAGCTTTATTAACATTGGTAAAGTCAATACATAGCCTCCATTTCCCGTTTGCCTTGCGCACGACCACAAGATTTGCCAACCACGTAGGATGGAGCACTCCTCTGACAAGGCCTGCTGCTTCCAATTTCTTGATCTCTTCTGCAATGAATTCTTGGCGCTCCAATGCTTGTTTCCTGACTTTCTGCTTGATGGGCCGCGCATGAGGACAGACGGCAAGATGGTGCTCGATTACTTTCCTGGGAACACCGGGGATGTCAGACGGTTGCCATGCAAACACGTCGACGTTCGCCCGCAGGAAAGCAACGAGCGCGCTTTCCTATTTAGGGTCGAGAGTGGCACTGATGGTGAAGGTACCACCAGTGCCGTCCTCCTTGGCGGACACCTTCTTGGTCTCTGGTGGAGCTGCCATTGTCTTCTTACACTTGCCGGTGGAGCTCGATGGTGCGTCCTCGACGGTAGCGCAGCACTCCGAAGAGGTGCGCTTGCCGGAGTGGGCATCAGAGTTCTTGCCGGACTTGGTCTTCTTCTTCCCCCCGGGAGCTTCAGCGGCAAGTGAGTTGCGATCTGTTGCGGCTGCAGCTTCCCGGTAGATCTTGTCGGCGCAGATAAGAGCACCCTTCTTGTCGCCAGGGACAGAGATGACACTTATCGGGCCTGGCATCTTCAGTACATTGTATGCATAATGAGAGGCTGCCATGAACTTGGCGAGTGCTGGACGGCCAAGTATCCCATTGTAAGGCAATGGAAAGTCAGCAACGTCAAAAGTGACCCTCTCAGTCCTGAAGTTCAACTCGCTGCCAAATGTTACCGGCAACGTGATCTTCCCCTTCGGCTTGCTCCTTCCCGGATTGATTCCTTGAAATGTGCCGGTCTCTTCGAGCTTGCCATCAGGGATCTGAAGCTTCTGGAGTACCGCAGAGGAGATCAGGTTCAAGCCGGCCCCGCCGTCAACTAGCATCTTAGTGACCTTGAGGTTGTGGATAGTTGGCGAAACCAACATCGGCAAGCACCCGACCGCAGTTATGCGATCTGGGTGGTCCTCAATATCAAAGATGATAGCCGTGCTGGACCATTTCAGAGGCTTGCGTGACTCGACGGGTGGTTCTGCCGCATTGACTTCCCGCACCCACTGCTTGAGCTGGCGGTGTGAAGTATGCAGAGAAGCACCACCGTCAACTCACAGGACCTCTATGGCTTTCTGGAACTCCTACTCGTTGGTCTCGTCTTCATCCATATCTTCATCGTCGTCGTCATCTTCATCCTTGTCGCGGCCGCGGGGAGGTCTGTCTCCTTGCCGCTGCTTGGCCTTGCCGCGGCATCCTCCTCGGCCGAGACGTTTCTTGCTGGCTCCCCCAGCACCTTCCTGGGCCTTCTCCTTGTCACGCTGCTCGTATTCAGCCTTTTGCTATTCTACAAGCAGCTCGACCTTCTTGCAGCTCTGGAGGTCATGGCCCTTGGTGCGGTGGATCTTGCAGTATTGCTTGTTGGTGCTGTCCTGCTTGTCGGCGACCGCCACAGCTGCGGCAACCTCCTTGCCGGAGCTACCAGCTTCGGCTTTCTTGCCGGACTGCTCAACAACTAGCACATCTTTGCCTTTCTTCTTCCTGTTGTTCCGCTGCCGGTTCGTCCTTGCCGGGGCAGTTTCCTCACTATCAGATCCTCCTGCTCCTGTGTTCTCTCCGGGGAGTTTCCTCCCTTCCTCAGCACGTACGCATTTGTCGGCCAGGGCATATAGCTCACTGACATCTCTGATCTTGCACATCGCCATCTCCTCCCGCATCCTGCGGTTCCGCACGTTCTGATGGAACGTGCTGATTACCGCCGCAGGGTGGACGTCTGGGATGTTGTGCTGTATGCGGCTGAATCCTTGAATGCACTTGCGCATGGGCTCTCCTTCCTTCTGGGAGAGCAGATGAAGATCGCTCTCCTGGCCATGAGGCTTGTTGCCGCCTGTAAAGGCGCCGACAAACTGATGGCACAGATCTGCCCAGGAGGATATGGAGTTGTCCGGCAAGTGCATGAGCCAGGATCTGACATTGGGTTTGAGCACCAGCGGGAAGTAGTTGGCAAGGATCTTGGCGTCCCGTCCTCCGGCAGCATGCACCGCGATGGTGTAGATACTGAGGAACTCCGACGGATGCGTCTTGCCGTCGTACTTCTCCGGTACATCTGGCTTGAAATTCTTCGTGCTGGGCCACTGGACTTGCCGCAGCTCACGAGTGAACGCAGGGAAACCTACCGCGTATGGCAAGTCGCCTGGTTCCCCTGGCGCATGCATGTCAATAGAGGCCCCAGCGCGCTTGTCGGATTGACGTCGCGCTTCTCTTCGGCGCTCGATGCAAGTACGAGCGTCTTCTTGCTGTCGTTCATGAAGAACTTGGCGCTGATTGCGACGAGCTCGTGGATCCGATGATGCAGTGGAGTCGCTATCGAGGTGGATCCGGCGAGTCGGCAATCTTGGCCTTCGGGATGGAGAGTGCATGGTGGTTGCACCTCCACCGGTTTTGTCGCCACCGGCTCGTGCCTGGCAGTCCTGCCGCAGCCGCGATGCACTTGGCTGCCGTGGAGTGTCGCCGTTGGCGAAGCCAATGAGACTCTGAATGGTGGCCCTCCATTGGTCAATCTTGTCTTCCGCTGGAGGGTAATCCAGGAGCAGCTGAGCTCGCGCCAAAGCTTCTGCCGGAGTGGTGGGCGGCAATGGCGAACGGTGTGAGGAGCGGGATATGCTCGGGCTTCTAACTATGTTAGAAGGAGTAGCATCCCGTCCAGGCGGTCGTGTCTCGCTCGTGCCAGCACGTTGGCGTGCATGCTGGTCTTGAGCACCCCGAGATCCACCAGCTTGATCATGTCCCAATGAACGTATGGTACTGCGAATACCATGACGCTGTCGGTCCTGCGCCTCCTGAGATGGGCGCGGGACACATACGGACGCCAGGTCTGTGCAGCCTTGTCCTTGGACCTGGCAGCATCATGAGCTTCCTCGTCGACATCCGTTCTTCCGCTGGTGTCCACTCCACCACCCGTTTGCTCCGGCGGTAGTGGAAGTGACGTGGACGGAGCAGCTGCCGCCGAAGTCTTCTTCTTCGGTGGCATGTCGATGAAGAAAATGAAGATCTAGCTCGTGTGAACGCCGGATCAGGTTCACGCAATCTCGACACCCCCCTACCTGGCGCGCCAAAGATGTCGGGGAAACCGATGCACGAACACCTATGGGGCCGGCGGACCGGGCCCCTTTCGGTTCGGCGGGGGGCGGAGGTCGCACGAAGAGCGGATCGAGGCGAAGCACACGAGCAGTTTACCTAGCTTTGGAGCTCTCTGGAGAGATAATACTCCTATTGCTGCTTGTCTGATTGCATTCTGTTCTTGCTCGAGAGAGCTAAGTGTTTTTCTGGCTTCCGAATGAGCCGAACCCCCTCTACGTTGCGCATGGGCCTCCTTTTATACGCTAAAGGGGTCACCGACAGGTGGCAACGAGACAAGGGTAAAAATGTAAAAAGAGAGGTGGTTGGTACATCTACCTGCTCAGTGTATCCTACCTAACCCTGACGGCAGGGGACAAGGGCATTAAATGCCCGTCTGTGTCGCCCAAACAGTGCAGAAAGGGACCGTCAGGGACGCCACCGTTCGCCACGATGGCGATCTTGTCAGCGTTGCATGCCACCGCGCACCGCTGGCTGCACAGCCTCACGCCACGCGCGCCTGGAAAGGCCCCCAGAGCGACACGTTGGCGGATGTGCTGGAGCGTGGGTACAGAGTGGTTACTTGCCGCGGCAAGCGCCTTGCCGCGGTCATCGTCTTGTCGCGCCCGGAACCTTGTCGCTCACCAGGCCTCGAGATGCCTTGGTTGGTCTTCCTGGCAAGCTCTTCTTGCCGGGGCCTTGTTGCCTTGCCGGGACGCGTGGCACGTCGCGGCAAGTTCCTTGGGATGCCTTGGTTGGCCTTCCCGGCAAGCTCCTCTTGCCGGGACCTTGTCTCCTTGGCTTGAATACTTTGTTCTTGAATGGCTCCAAAGGAACCATGGAGGATCTTGGCGGTCGCCCGGCAAGCCTTGCCGCAGGGTGCTGCAACTGCCAGTGCACAAGTTCGGGATACTAGAGTACCCCTATTCTAGTACACCGACACCTTTTGAATAAAATGTTTACAAATTCTAGCTTAGTCCACGACACTCTTGCACTACTATTATTTTCATATCATTCGGTCGTGCAAGTGAAAGAAAATAATGACGATATTTGATGAAGTTACTATGGCAGAGAGAAATGGGTATGAACTCAACTTGTTCTGTTTTTGTAAATATGTTTAACCTAGTATCTATGATTCAGCATATTATGATCAAACATGTTTGCAATGACAATTAGAGATTATAGTTTTTCATGCCATGCTTAAGTAGCTAGGAGTGGATAATGATTTATCTTGGATGTCAACATTGCATTAAAATGATTGTGATGTAGTATGATGATAAGGTATCCTCCTCTGAATGTTTCAAGTGGCTTGACTTGGCACATGTTCAGACATGTAGTTGAATCAAACCAACATAGCCTCTATGATATTTATGTTCATGGTGTTAATATCCTACTCATACTAGTATCCAATGTTCATTATTCATAATGCATGTTCATGGCGATTTTCGCTCTCTAGCTGGCTGCTTGCCAACCTATTTGCTACCCTTCGCTTGTACTAAGTGGGAATACTGCTTGTGCATCAAAATCCTTAAACTGAAGTTATTCCAGATGAGTCCACCATATCTACCTATATGTGGTATTACCCTGCCGTTCTAAGTAAATTCGCAAGTGCCACCTCTAAAACCTTCAAATAAACATCTGTTTCGTGTGCCTGGATTGTTCATAGAGCCACACAGGGTAGTCGGTATCTTCCATGCTAAGCAGGTTATTCTCATGATGAGTGTTTATTCACTCGTCCTTGAATGAGAGGGGTGGTAATAGGGATTCCCAGTCCCAAAATAAAAACTTGCAAATGATTAAACAAAACTCATGTCGGCGTTCTGGATATGGGGGTATCTAGACTTGCCTACCTGTGGCCCACCATGTGGCTCCATCGACGACCGGGTACAACCCAGATTCAGCATCGACAGCTCAAGACCCTCGCGAGGGGCCAAGCCTCGCGAGGGGGATGACGCCAAGACCCCCAAGGGGATCAGCCTCTTCAGGCTGGCTCCCGAGGGGCGGAGAGTTCTATACAAGGTGTACCTCACGAGGCTCAGCTTACGTGTGTCATGACGACCAAGGCCAGGCAGAGTCCCAAGGAATTAGCCAAAGGTTTCCATTCTAGTGCAACAAGGCCAAGACCGCCAGGACGGAAGGACGGAGGTCATCACCGAGCCACTGCAGCATCACGACCAGGGGCTTTTTGCAGGCGAAGAGTACTTTTGTCAAGATAAGATGTACTACTTGTCCCCTTTCAAATCCGCCCGTTGTGGGATCCCTTCCCGCCAACATTTGGGAAGAGGACCAAGGACACTATAAATAGGACTTAGCCACCACCATAGGGGGGATCGGATCCATTCTCACCCGACCACCTCACCAGCTCTCTTGAGCTCAAGAACACCTCACCTCTTGATGCCAGTTCAGCCACTGTACTAGTTCTTCCTCAGCCCTTTGAGGCAATCCACCAAAACAATGGAGTAGGGTATTACACCGCAAGGTGGCCCTAACCAGGATAAACTGCTGTGTCTCTTTGTCTCTTCGAGATCGACGCGCCAGGCTTAGGAGTATCGCGAGTAGGTAGGCTGGGTAGGTTGAGATTTCCGCCCGCACTCCAGAGTTCGAACTTTTCAAGGGTTTGCGGATCCCGTAATCTGAAATTTGGTGCGCTAGGTAGGGTGCGTCAGATCTTCTCTTCCGTCCACCCGTCCTTCGCCGCTCCACCAACGCCATGGCCGACCCCCCAAGGGAGCATGTCGAGCACTGGGTTGTTCGGGCCTCCACGACAACGCCCGCCAATGAGGAGGATCTCCACACCGCCCTACTCGCGTCCCGCCCTCCGCCAGGGGCGACCGGCCACGGGGGGCGCGGGGCGCCACCTTCCCCACTGGCGCCGCGCTGCAACCGCGCCGCCGCGTGATCTGCAAGCTACGACGTGGCAATCGCACCGCACATGAGCAGGGAACAGACAAACATGTGGGCTGCGGTCATCGTGGCTCGAGAGCTCTTGAGGTGCAGGCTGCTGGAAAGCGGCCGTGATGCCCAGCTGGAGCGAGTCGCCAAGCTAATGGATGCAGCGTGCAGGGGTGCAGCGCCATTATGCACCCTACCCATGTTGCAGACGGTGGTAGGGGAGCGCACCTGTCCCCAACAAAACCGCGCGGCCCAACCCAGGGCCCCTGAAGAGCCTCTCGGCACCGGCCAGCTTCACGGAGCAGCCCGCACCCCTCCGGACGTGCCACCTCAGCGTGGGGCTGCTTCGAGCGACATCACCAGGGGCCGCGCAGGAGCGCCGGCCCCTGGTCAACAGGACCGGAGGGCGATCGAAGAAGACGAGAACGTGAGGCAGCCGGGCAGTGGTTCTGTGCGGCCAGCCTGGAAGCCTACGTCCCCATCACGATGGACCAGAGGCACGCGCAAGGAGAGGGCCCCAGCTGATCCCCCACGCCAGGCTGGGCGCTGGATATACATGAAGCCAAAATCTCTTTCGAGCCACCGCCGAGCCCCGCCAACATCTCCAACAGCGACGGCCTCTGGGTACAGCTAACACCACAGGGGCCCGCTTACGTTGACCATGGATCGCAGGTGAACCAGGGCACAGCTACCACTAGGACTCTCAGGAGGGCGGATCCCCTACAGGAGCGTGAACGCGTTGGGAGCAGCACGGGGAAATCCCAGCGGAAGGGCCTTCCTTGCACAGTGCGGAGCAGGGCCCTGCCTAGAGGTAGGTTCCCCGTCGGGGAAGGCGTCGGCAAGCCCTTCCCCTCGACGGGGGGCCTACGGTCGCCGAGGATGCCGCCAGCGTCCCCCTTGCCCCTTGGTCTTGTCCTGGTTTCTGGATCCACAACGGTGGTCGGGGGCGGCGCAGGGCGCGGTCCTCATCGGGAGACGTGAAGCAAGGCTCCAGCCTATGATGGTATCCTCTCATGACACTCTCAGGTAATAATGAGTGGGGATGTACACGCCCTAGAGTCTCCTGAGCGCCGCCCTGGGGCCTCACGGGGGCTCCCACCCATGTCCTAGTAGAAGCTTCATGCTCCGTGCTGGCCATCGACACTGTCCCCAATGACTATGCCCAGCCAGTGGAAGTACTTAGCTCCGTGCTGGTGAGAAGACTTGAAGACTAGCTAAGTGGCGGATGCGGCCAGTTGCTTTTGCCTCCTTTTTGTACTTGTTCGTCGGCTTTTTGAAGAAGTTTGGTTCTTGTGCGTTTATAAAAATGGGGGAGTTTTCTCGTCTTGCATCGCTCTCTTGCCTTTTGTTCTTGCGTTTTTCTGAAGCTCGTGACTGTTGCCTTGCCCTCAAGCACCTCGCGAGCGGGGGCTAGGTATGGTGTGCGTGCTGGGGTTGATCGCTTCCCCCTGGGGGCTCAAGGGTGCGGCCACCACGCGCGCCCACCTGACCACGATCTGGCAGTTGGTTCCTCGCGAAGCACTTCAGGGCAGGTCAACGGGCCCCTTGTGAGAGCCAAGCCCTCACGAGCCCGCAGCAGGCATGCCTCAAGAGGCCCTAGCGTCATGTTTCTACAGCGTCAAGGCCCGCTCGAGACTCGCAAAGCCAAAAGATAAGTCACAACCACCATCCCGCCTAAGGCTGCGAACCTGAGGGGTCGCCCCACGGCATCATTTCAGGGCATTTCATAATTATGTACATCGCAATCACAAGGCCCCCCTTTCAAAATGCTCTCAAGAGGGAACTTCCAAGTTTTGTCATACAGGGTAAAGCAAGCAAAAGTACAGGCCTAGCCAAGCGTGCCCTCTTCGTCGCCTCTTCCCGTGCTGCTCGCGCTGCCGGAGCCCCGGCAGCCACCCTCCTCGTCACCACTTCCCGTACCATACGCTTCGGGCATGAGCACGACCGGGTTGTCCTCGGGAGCCAGCTCCTTCACCAAGGCATCCACATGGTCATCCACCCACTTAGCGTGCTTGTCATGGGTGGCCGTAGGCACGGGGGCTAGCACGGTGTTGAAATCAAATTGGGAATTGTGGTTCAGGATATTAGTGAAGACGTGTGAGAGCACATGCCCGAGGAGGCCCCGACTCCTCTCCTCAACAAGCTGGCGAGCCTTCGCATCTTGATCTTCCAAGCGCGTCACAACACCGGTGAAGAAGTTAAGATGGTTGGCGTAGTCACTCTCGTGTGGGTGGGGAGTGCTCTGATCGCAGATAGCAACCAATGCATGGTTGGCTCTGACGCACAAACCTTGGAGCATGGAGCAGTGATCGCGTTTCAATGTCAGGCGGTGGCTCTTTTCACTCGAAGCCTTCTTCAAGAGGGAAGCACTGTCCTTGACTGGCTTCTGGAGAGAAGATATCTCGGCATGGGCAGAATTCAAGGCAGATTCGGAAGAAGTCAGGGCTTCTTCAGCGCCGCTCTCACGCTGTTCCACGGACTACAGCTTCGCCTTCAGGGTGTAGGTCCTACCTTCAAGCTCGGCCTTGAGTAGCTCCAGATCCAGGCAGTGCTCCTCAGCTAAGTCGGCACACGCCTTGGCCACCCTCTCCTCCACCTCCAGTTGGACCTGTGCTTCTCGGGCGGCGACGGCATCCTCAGCCACGGGAGCCTGGCCCTATCTCACCTCCAGCCTCTCCAACGCCATGCTGTGCTCCAAGGTCTCCAACGTCAAGTCGTCGTGGCGCCTCAGTAGCTCCGCCTCGGCAAAGGCCGCTTCGTGTGGTGAGGAAGCCAGGAGAATGCGACGCTCCTCAACTTCTCGCTCAAGGGCCGCATTTGAAGACAGAAGCTCCCGCTCCCGCTCCTCGGCCGCCTCGTGATGGCGGTTGGCGGCCTCAGCCTCCTCCTTGGTGTGGGCGCAAGCCTCATGAGAAGCTGCAAGTAAGGCCGCCACAAGCGCATCGGCCTCGTCGCGCTGAAGGCTCCCGAGGTTGATGGCAACCTTCAGCTGCTGCCACTCATGCGCCAAGTTACGGCCTTCTGCCTCAAGACTGGTGTCGACATTAGCAAGCTCCCCACCAAGCTGGATCATTGCACACATAGCCTCACCAAAGAGCTCGAAGCTTACGGCACTGCGCCCGCGTGCAAGCGCCAACGCATCACCAAGGCCTTCTTCGGCCCTGGAAGCTGCCGAGGAGGCACTGGGTGTCTCGCCTGCCGCCGGCCGGGGGCTGATCGGTGTAACCCCGCAACCTGAATACAAAGGCCGCCCAAGATGCGCCCCCCCCCCCGCCAGCAACGACCAGAGGAAGGATCGCCGATGCGTCCCTCGTCTCACGGGCTAAGCCGCAGAGAAGGGGATCAGGAAGCTCGGGCCTGGGGCCCCCTTGCGGCATTGTGGCAGCCGGATTCGGCCCCACGCCCTGCGTAGGACCAGGGTGCCGGGGGCTGTGTGCCGGCGTCAAGCTAGGATCCTTGGAGGCGCTTGCTTCCCAAGGTTTTGTCTTCGCAGGAGCCCTGCAAGGACCTTGTCAGGAGACAACGTGACACACAAGGAATCAAGAGCAAATGTACTTACTCATCGGCAGCGACATATCTCCCCAGCTTCAGCGGCCGATGGGTGCCATCACTGCGACACGGAGATCTCTTCCTCTTCAGGAGCGATTCAAGACTCAGGCGGGGCTGACTGGACCCTGGCGGACGATCCTCGGGAAGAGGAGCACTCCGCGGGGCATTCGAACGGAGGCCCTAGGAGTAGGGGCGCCTAGCGGGGTCTTCTAGCCAACGGCTTCGTAGCCGTCGGTGGGCGCCTCGCCGTCGGCAGCCACCTCAAAGCCATCGCCCCGAGCTTCGGGTGCCTCTGTCTCGATAGCGTGGGGTTGCATCAGCTCCACGGTGGCCCCCTTCTGTGCCTTAGGAGCCCCGATCTCCTAGGCCATTATCGGCGCCGGGCCTCCGGAGGAGCCCTCAATAGCTGCCAGCGGCGAGCGCCCCCCTGCTTCCACACTTGGGGCGCATGCTGCAGGGTCGAGTAGAAGAGGAGCCACAAAGACAGGGTTCTCGCGAGGCCCCTCAAGGCCCTCTGAAAGCAACCCCTACTCGTCGAATAGGGGCATCTGCCCCATGAAGGCCCTCCGAAAGCAACCAGGTGGAGCACTAATAGAGGAGGTTGCCACCCCCAGGAAGGTCAGCAGGCACGGATTCGCCCGTCAGGAGTTTAAACACCATGCTCAAGGTCCCAGGAGCCACTAACAGCCTCTACAGCCTCATGGGATCCTCGACGCCGGCAAGGTCCCACATTGGGCAAGAATGGCGCCGAAGGGGTGCGACGCGCTGCTTGACAAATTCCTTCACCACCATCGGTATCATCACCTCCAGCTCTTGCAACCTCGCCAACCTCTTCCAGATGAAAGCAAGGCACTGGTCGGAAAGCTTCACGTGGCCCCAACCGGAGCTAGGCGAGGCCGATGCTCCTGGAGTGAGGAGCAGGGGGATGTACATTCCGGCATCCATGAGCAGCCAGTGCTTTAGGAACTCCTTCGCAGTAGGCGAAAGCTCGAAGTCGATCCCCGAGCCGGCGGTTGCGGCCACGGCTTCAAAGGCCGCATCCTGAGAATTGGCAAGCATCGACCAACCGGAGCAAGAAGAAATGGTGAAACAGCACCACAGAAGGAGTATGCCGACAGTGGCCCCGCAAAGGAAGGCAAAGATAGAAAGAAGGATGATAGAGCGGGGGTCCAGATGCAACAAGTGGATCTGATAATGCGAGATTACAGCATTGAAGAAGTGAGAGAAAGGGGGAATCAGACCCGCAAGGAGAACATGGAGATAGATGGGGATCTCAATAGCACTCATCTCACTCGCGCACCAAGATGCAGGACGGACGTCCGTCGCCTTCCACTTGGTGGAATCGGTTGCAAGGACATGGAAAACCATGTCCAGCCCCACCTGGTTGATCACCATGGACCGCTCAAGAGCCGGCTCCAAGGCCGGTGGGAACCTGGCTGAGGCGTGCAACTTCCCCTTCTTCTTCCTCGACTGCGGGGCCATAACGGAAGCCGGAAAAGGGGATGAGGCGCCGGCACTGAATCTATGCATGGAGCTACAAGATTGGGGGATGAAGAAACGGAGGTCGGGCGTGACAATCTGAGAGGGCGAGTTGCTCTGACAATGGGAGACCACTTGGCCTGGCGAATATCAAGGCGGCATGGGGAAGTGGAGACGCCCACGTCCCATCAATCGCCGTGCGTCATCAAGGCCGCAGGCGCTTCGGGCCCGCGGCGTCCCGCACTTGCCCTTTGGCTTCATCTGGAAGCCAAGTCAAAGCGTGCCTTGGGACCGAGGGCTGCTGTCGGCGTTTTAGATATGGCGGTATCCAGACTTGCCTGCCTGCGGCCCACCACATGGCTCCATCGACGGCCTGCTACAGCCCAGCTTCGGCATCAACAGCTCAAGACCCTCACGAGGGGCCAAGCCTCGCAAGGCGGACGACACCAAGACCCCTGAGGGGAATGACCTCTTTAGGCTGGCTCCCGAGGGGCGGAGAGTTCTAAGCAAGGTGTACCTCACGAGGCTCAGCTAGCGTGATCCATGAAAATGAAGGCCAGGCGGGCGCCAGGCAGGCGCCAACAGGTGTAAAGCACTAATTTCCTCTTCGGTGCAAGGGAGGTAAGCCATAGGCGCGGAGTCCGAAGGAATCAGCCAAAGGTTTCCACTATAGTGCAACAAGACCAAGACCGCCAGGACGGAAGGACGGAGGTCATCACCGAGCCACCGCAGCGTCACGACTAGGGGCTTTTCATAGGCGAAGACTACTTTTGTCAGGATAAGCTGTACAACTTTTCCCCTTTCAAATCCGGCCGTTGTGGGATCCCTTCCCGCCAACATTTGGGAAGAGGACCAAGGCCACTATAAATAGGACTTAGCCACCACCATAGGGGGGATCGGATCCATTCTCATCCGACCATCTCACCACCTCTTGAGCTCAAGAACACCTCACCTCCTGAGGCCAGTTCATCCACTGTACTAGTTCGTCCTCAGCCCTTTGAGGCAATCCACCAAAACACTGGAGTAGGGTATTACACTGCAAGGTGGCCCGAACCAGGATAAACTGTTGTGTCTCTTTGTCTCTTCGAGCTCGACACACTAGGCATAGGAGTATCGCGAGTAGGCAGGCTGAGTAGGTTGAGATTTCCACACGCACCCCAGAGTTTGAACCTTTCAAGGGTTTGCAGATCCCGTAATCCAACAACCCCCCCAGGATTGTTGTTGGTATGGACAATACTCGTGGATTCGGCTAACCATGGAGTGTGTTTGTTGGTGGAGGGGGAGTAAACCTTTACTTTTATCGCTTGGGAACCGCCACTAATGTGTTTAGCATGGAAGATATTGATAACTCTTGGTCGTGACGTAAACAGGAAGGGTGCATTTCCCAAATTTTCATTTACCTCTATTTTAAAGCTATGAGCTCTAGTACCGCTGTAAATCCCTGCTTCCTTCTGCAAACAGACTATCTATTTAATTTTATGTTGAGTCATCACCATCTCAAATAAGTGCCATATATGAGAGCACTATTGTCATCTGATCCTCATGCATTGTGTATAGTTAATGTTGGATCCATCATGACTGGATCTTTTCTACCATGAATTACAATGTTTAGTCGCTGCTTGAACTTTGGAGGTGCTCTACATTTATGTTTTGCGGTCTCATAAAGGGCTAGAGAGATACCATTATTGTCTTATTATATCATGATTGTTTTGATAGAGTGTTGGCATTTAAGATATATTATTATTGCTCGTTAGTTGATTATGCCATGGATATGAGTTAATATAATTTTTAAGAGTTATTGCAGACATGGTTGGTCATGATCTTTGCTAAAAATGTGGGTGCTACTTAAGCTTATTTATGTAAACAAGAACAAAAGAGTTCGTAAAAGTTTTTCTTTTTCACTTTCAGTTTGTCAACTGAATTGCTTGAGGACAAGCAAAGGTTTAAGCTTGGGGGAGTTGACATGTCTCCGTCGTATCTACTTTTCCTAACGGTTTTGCTCTTTTTTTTTGTGCAGAAATAAAGGTTCTCGGAATGGAATTAAACTTTTTGGAGAATTATTTTTCAATAAAATAAAAATACTAGAGGCAAGAACCACTGGAGGTGGGGCCTGGTTGAGCACAACCAACCAGGACGCGCCACCCCTCCAGGCGTGCCCAGGTGTGTTGTGCCCACCTAGTGGCCACACATACCCTAATTCCATCTCCTTAAATACCTATCTCTAGAGGGAAAACTCAAGGAGGAAGCTTCATCGTGTTTCACGATACGGAGCCACCGCCACCTCCTGGTCTTCATCGAGAGGCTAGATCTGGAGTCCGTTTAGGGCTCCGGAGAGGGGGATCTTCGATCTTCGTCATCACCAACCCTCCTTCATCAGCAATTCCATGATGCTCCCCACCGGGAGTGAGTAATTCCTTCATAGGCTCGATGGTTGGTTAGGAGTTGGATGAGATTCATCATGTAATCGAGTTAGTTTTTTAGGGCTTGATCCCTAGCATCGACTATGTTCTGAGATAGATGTTGTTATGACTTTGCCATGATTAATGCTTGTCACTTTGGGCCCGTGTGACATGATTTCAGATCTAAACCATTTATGTTTTCACCATTATATCTATGTTCTAGATCCGATATTTCAAGTCATATTCACCTATTACATGTTATGATTCGTAGACCCCAGTGTGACATAATTGTGTCACTTTCCGGTGATGACCGTAGTTTGAGGAGTTCATGTATTCACTATGTGTTAATGGTTTATTCCGGTTCTCTATTAAAAGGAGTCATTAATATACCTTAGTTTTCTTATGGAACTCGCTGCAACGAGAGGGTAGGACAAAAGATGTCATATAAGTTCTTTCGATAAGCACATATGACTATTTACGGAATACATGCCTACATTATATTTATGAAGTGGAGCTACTTTTGTATCGCCCTAGGTTCTGACTGTTATATGATGAATATCATCCGACGAATTCACCGATCCAATGCCTATGAATTTTCCCTATATTGTTTTAGCTAACTTACTACTGCTGCTGTTACTGTTACACACACTACAAAATCATTGTTATCACTATTACCGTTACTGCTACTGTTACCACTACTATCAAAACTATCATATTATTGTGCTACTGATCACTTTGCTGCAGATATTTAATATCCAGGTGTGGTTGAATTGACAACTCAGCTGCTAATACTTACAAATATTCTTTGGCTCCCCTTGTGTCGAATCTATAAATTTGGGTTGAATACCCTACCCTCGAAAACTGTTGTGATCCCCTATACTTGCGGCTTATTGATATGTCTCCAACGTATCTATAATTTTTGATTGTTCCATGTTGTTATAGGCACTTTGATTAATGTTGAGTCCATGGAACAATCAAAAATGCGTATTAAGAGCACCGACAATGCACGGGGTTTTCTTTTGACTAATGTTGAGTCCATGGATTATACACACTTTTACCTTTCCATCATTGCTAGCCTCTTCGATACCGCGCATTGCCCTTTCTCACCTTGAAAGTTGGTGCAAACTTCACCGGTGCATCCAAACCCCGTGATACGATACGCTCTATCACACAAAAACCTCCTTATATCTTCCTCAACACAGCCACCACACCTACCTATTATGGCATTTCCATAGCCATTCCGAGATATATTGCCATGCAACTTTCCACCGTTCCGTTTATCATCATGACACACATTACTATTGTCATATTGCCATTGCATGATCATGTAGTTGACGTCATATTTGTGGCAAGGCCACTTTGCATAATTTTTCATACATGTCACTCTTGATTCATTGCCCATCCTGGTACACCGCCGGAGGCATTCATATAGAGTCATATCTTGTTCTAGTTTTGAGTTGTAATTCATGTGTTGTAAATTAATAAAACTGTGTTGATCATCATTATTAGAGCATTGTACCCAAAAAGAAAAAAAAGAAAGGCCAAAAAGAAAAAAAGGGAAAGGCCAAAGAAAAAAAAGGCAAAAAAGGCCCAAAAAAAGGGGCAATGTTACTATCTCTTTTTCCACACTTGTGCTTCAAAGTAGCAGCATGTTCTTCATATAGTGAGTCTCATATGTTGTCACTTTCATATACTAGTGAGAATTTTTCATTATAGAACTTGGCTTGTATATTCCTACGATGGGCTTCCTCAAATGCCCTAGGTCTTCGTGAGCAAGAAAGTTGGATGCACACCCACTAGTTTTCTTTTGTTGAGCTGGCATACATTTATAGCTCTAGTGCATCTGTTGCATGGCAATCCCTACTCCTCATGTTGACATCAATTGATGGGCATCTCCATAGCCCGTTGATTATCCTCGTCAAGGTGAGACTTTCTCCTTTTTTGTCTTCTCCACACAATCCCCATCATCATATTCTATTCCACCCATAGTGCTATAACCATGGCTCACGCTCATGTATTGCGTGAAGGTTGAATTTTTTTGAGATTATTTAAGTACGAAACAATTGCCTGGCTTGTCATCAGGGGTGTAGAATTTGGGAACATTTTTGTGTGAAGAAAATGAAGCATAGCCTAACTATATGATTTTGTAGGGATGAACTTTCTTTAGCCATGCTATTTTGAGAAGACATTATTGCTTTGATTAGTGTGCTTGAAGTATTACTATTTTTATGTCAATATGAACTTTTATTTTGAATCATTTGGATCTGAACATTCATGCCACAATAAAGAAAATTACATTGAGAATTATGCTAGGTAGTATTCCACATCAAAAATTCTGTTTTTATCATTTACCTACTCGAGAACGAGCAGGAATTAAGCTTGGGGATGCTTGATACATCTCCAAGGTATCTATAATTTTTTATTGTTCCATGCTATTATATTACCATTTTTGGATGTTTATGGGATTTATTTTACACATCTATATCATTTTGGGACTAACCTACTAACCGCAGGCCCAGCCCATATTGCTGTTTTTTGCCTATTCCAGTATTTGGAAGAAAAGGAATATCAAACATAGTCCAAACGGAATGAAACCTTCGGGAGCGTGATTTTTGGAACGAACATGATCCAGAGCACTTGGAGTGCAAGCCAAGAAGCAGCCAAGGCGGCCACAAGGGTGAAGGGTGCACCCACCCCTACAGGGCGCCCCCCTATCTCGTGGGTCCCTCGGGCGGCCACCGTCCTACTTCTTCCTCCTATATATACCCACGTACCCCGAAAACATCCAGGGAGCCAATGAAAAACTATTTCCACCACCGTAACCTTCTGTATCCACAAGATCCCATCTTGGAGCCTTCGTCGGTGCACCGCCGGAGGGGGAATCGACCATGGAGGGCTTCTACATCAACACCATAGACCCTCCGATGAGTTGTGAGTAGTTTACCACAGACCTTCGGGTCCATAGTTATTAGCTAGATGGCTTCTTCTCTCTTTTTGGATCTCAATACCATGTTCTCCTTGATATTCTTGGAGATCTATTTGATGTAACTCTTTTTGCGGTGTGTTTGTTGAGATCCGATGAATTGGGGGTTTATGATCAAGTTTATCTATGAGAAATATTTGAATCTCCTCTGAATTCTTTTATGTATGATTGAGTTATCTTTGCAAGTCTCTTGGAATTGTCAGTTTGGTTTGGCCTACTAGATTGATCTTTCTTGCAATGGGAGAAGTGCTTAGCTTTGGGTTCAATCTTGCGGTGTCCTTACCCAGTGGCAATAGGGGTTGCAAGGCACGTATTTTATTGTTGCCATCGAGGATAAAAATATGGGGTTTATATCATATTGGATGAGTTTATCCCTCTACATCATGTCATCTTTCTTAATGCGTTACTCTGTTCTCATGAACTTAATACTCTAGATGCATGCTGGATAGCGGTCGATGTGTGGAGTAATAGTAGTAGATGAAGGAAGGAGTCGGTCTACTTGTCGCGAACGTGATGCCTATATACATGAGCATGCCTAGATAATCTCATAATTATTCGCTTTTCTATCAATTGCTCGACAATAATTTGTTCACCCACCGTAATACTTATGATATCTTGAGAGAAGCCACTAGTGAAACCTATGGCCCCCGGGTCTATCTTTTATCATATAAGCTTTCAATCTAATTTTATTTGCATCTTTAATTTTCCAATCTATATCATAAAATACCAAAAATATATTTATCTTATCATACTATCTCTATCAGATCTCACTTTCACAAGTGGCCGTGAAGGGATTGACAACCCCTTTATTGCATTGGTCGCGAGTTCTTTATTTTGTTTGTGTAGGTGCGTGGGACTTTTGAGGAGCCTCCTACTGGATTGACACCTTGGTTCTCAAAAACTGAGGGAAATACTTACGCTACTATTGCTGCATCACCCTTTCCTCTTCATGGAAAACCAACGAAAGCTCAAGACGTAGCAAGAAGGATTTCTGGCGCCGTTGCCGAGGAGGTCTTCGCTCAAGTCAAGACATACCAAGTACCCATCACAAACTCATCTCCCTCGCATTTACATTATTTGCCATTTGCCTCTTGTTTTCCTCTCCCCCACTTCACCCTTGCCTTTTTATTCTCCCTCTCTTTCCCAATCTTCTCCTCTCTTTTTCGCTTGCTTTTTCTGTTTGCTTGTGTGTTGGATTACTTGTCACCATGGCGCAAGATAATACCAAATTGTGTGATTTCTCCAATACCAACAATAATGATTTCCTTAGTACTCCGATTGCTCCTCTTAATGATGTTGAGTCTTGTGAAATCAATACTGCTTTGCTAAATCTTGTTATGAAAGATCAATTCGCCGGCCTTCCTAGTGAAGATGCCGCTACCCATCTAAACAACTTTGTTGATTTGTGTGATATGCAAAAGAAGAAAGATACGGACAATGATATTGTTAAATTGAAGTTATTTCTGTTTTCACTTAGAGATCATGCTAAAGTTTGGTTTTCGTATTTGCCTAAGAATAGTATTGATTCATGGAATAAGTGCAAAGATGCTTTTATCTCTAAATATTTCTCTCCCGCTAAGATCATTACTCTTAGGAACGATATTATGAATTTTAAACAACTTGATCATGAGCATGTTGCCCAATCTTGGGAAATAATGAAATTGATGATTCACAATTGTCCTACTCATGATTTGAATTTATGGATGATCATACAAAATTTTTATGCTGGATTGAACTTTGCTTCTATAAATCTTTTAGATTCGGCCACGGGAGGCACGTTTATGGAAATCACTTTAGGAGGTGCTACAAAACTTCTTGATAATATTATGGCTAATTATTCTCAATGGCACACCAAAAGATCTACTAGTAAAAAAGTGCATGCTATAGAAGAAATTAATGTTTTGAGTGGAAAGATGGATGAACTTATGAAGTTGTTTGCTACTAAGAATACTCCTCTTGATCCCAATGATATGCCTTTGTCTACTTTGATTGAGAATAATAATGAATCTATGGATGTGAATTTTGTTGGTAGGAATAGTTTTGGAAACAATGCCTATAGAGGAAACTTTAATTCTAGACCGTTCCCTAGTAATTCCTCTAATAATTATGGAAATTCCTACAATAATTCTTATGGTAATTTTAATAAGATGCCCTTTGATTTTGAGAATAGTGTGAAAGAATTTATGATCTCTTAGAAGAATTTTAATGCCTTGCTTGAAGAAAAATTGCTCAAAGTTGATGATTTGGCTAGGAACATTGATAGACTCTCGCTTGATGTTGATTCTTTGAAACTTAGATCTACTCCTCCTAAGCATGATATCAATGAGTCTCTCAAAGCAATGAGAATTTCCATTGATGAGTGCAAGGAAGGAACCGCTAGATTGAATGCTAAGAAAGATTGATTTATAAAAGCGTGTTCTTCTAGTTTCAATGAAAATAATGATGAAGATTTTAAAATTATTGATGTGTCTCCTATTAGATCTTTGTTTTGCAACATGAATCTTAATAATAATGGGACTGGATATGTGTCAACTTTAGTTAGAAGGCGTCCCAATAATTCGGAGTTTTTAGATCTTGATGCTAAATTTGGTAAAAGTGAGATTGGAGAGGTCATGACTTTAAATAGCATTGAACCCACTATCTTGGATTTCAAGGAATTTTATTATGATAATTGTTCTTTAGAAGGTTGTATTTCCTTGTTGCAATCCGTTGTGAATTCTCCTCATGCTTATAGTCAAAATAAAGCTTTTACCAAACATATTGTTGATGCCTTGATGCAATCTTTTGATGGAAAACTTCATTTGGAAGTTTCTATACCTAGAAAACTTAATGATGAGTGGGAACCTACTATAAAGATTAAAATTAGAGATCATGAGTGTTATATTTTATGTGATTTGGGTGCTAGTGTTTCCACGATTCCTAAAACTTAATGTGATATTCTAGGTTTACATGATCTTGATGATTGCTTTTTAAATTTGCACCTTGTGGATTCCACTATTAAAAAGCCAATGGGAAGGATCAATTATGTTCTCATTGTTGCAAATAGAAATTTTGTGCCCATAGATTTTATCGTTCTTGATATAGATTGCAATCTTTCTTGCCCTATTATTCTTGGTAGACCTTTCCTTAGAATGATTGATGCGATTATTCATATGAAGGAAGGGAATATTAGATACCAATTTCCATTAAGGAAAGGCATGGAGCACTTTCCAAGAAAGTAAATTAAATTCCCTTATGAATCTATCATGTGAGCTACTTATGAATTGAGTGCCAAAGATGGCACTACTTAGATCTATCCTCGCTTTTATGCCTAGCTACGGGCGTTAAACGATAGCGCTAGTTGGGAGGCAACCCAATTTTATTTGTCTTTTTTGTTTTTTCTGTTTAGTAACAAATTTTGCATATACCATCTGTTTAGATGTGTTTTTATGTTTTAATTAGTGTTTGTGCCAAGTAGAACCTATAGGATACCCTATGGTGATAGTTAATTTGATTCTGCTAAAAAACAGAAACTTTGCGCGCACGAAATTAGTTTTGTTAAATCACAGAAACGTGATTTTGCATTGTTCTTTTTGCTGTAGATCAATAGATAAATTTCTCAGGACTTCCTATTTTGGTAGGATTTTTAGAGTTCCATAAGTATTCATGGGTTACAGATTGCTACAGACTGTTCTGTTTTTTACATATTCTATTTTTCCTATGTTGTTTGCTTATTTTGATGCATCAATGGCTAGTATTAAGTGGTATGAACCATAGAGAACTTGGACTACAGTAGGTTTAACACCAATATAAAAGATGAATGAGTTCATTACAGTACCTTATGTGGTGGTTTTGCTTTCTTTCACTAACGGAGCATATGAGATTTCCTGTTGAGTTTTGTGTTGTGAAGTTTTCAAGTTTTAGGTAAAGATTTGATGGACTATGGAATAAGGAGTGGCAAGAGCCTAAGCTTGGGGATGCCCAAGGCACCCCAAGATATTAAATAATAGCCAAAAGCCTAAGCTTGGGGATGCCCTCGGAGGGCATCCCCTCTTTCGTCTTCGTTCATTGGTAACTTGGCTTGGAGCTATATTTTTATTCGCCACAGGATATGTGTTTTGCTTGGAGCGTCGTGTATGATATTAGTATTTGCTTTTTAGTTTTCCACAATCATCCTTTCTGTACACACCTTTTGGGAGAAGCCCACTTGATTGGAATTTATTAGAATACTCTATGTGCTTCACTTATATCTTTTGAGCTAGATAGTTTTTGCTCTAGTGCTTCACTTATATCTTTAGAGCATGGCGGTGGCTTAATTTTGTAGAAATTATTAGTCTCTCATGCTTCACTTATATTATTTTGAGAGTCTCTTATAACAGCATGGTATTTTCTATGGTTATAAAATTGGTCCTAGAATGGTAGGCATCCAAGTTGGGTATAATAAAAACTATCATAGGAAGTGAATTGGATGCTATGATCAATTTGATACTTGATAATTGTTTTGAGATATGGAGGTAGTGATATTAAAGTCATGCTAGTTCGGTGATTATTAATTTAAAAAAGCTTTTGTTGAAGTTAGCAAGTCATGTAGCATGCACGTATGGTTAAAGTTGTGTAACAAATTTGAAACATGAATTGTCCTTGGATTGTGCATCCTTATGAGTGGCGGTCGGGGACGAGCGGTGGTCTTTTCCTACCAATCTATCCCCCTAGGAGCATGCGCGTAGTGGTTGGTTTTTGATGAATTCTAGATTTTTGCAATAAGTATATGAGTTCTTTTGACTAATGTTGAGTCCATGGATTATACGCACTTTTACCTTTCCATCATTGCTAGCCTCTTCAATACCGCACATTGCCCTTTCTCACCTTGAGAGTTGGTGCAAACTTCGCTGGTGCATCCAAACCCCGTGATACGATACGCTCTATCACACATAAACCTCCTTATATCTTCCTTAAAACAGCCACCATACCTACCTATTATGGCATTTCCATAGCCATTCCGAGATATATGGCCATGCAACTTTCCACCATTCCGTTTATCATCATGACACGCATTACTATTGTCATATTGCCATTGCATGATCATGTAGTTGACATCGTATTTGTGTCAAGGCCACTTTGCATAATTTTTCATACATGTCACTCTTGATTCATTGCCCATCCCGGTACACCGCCGGAGGCATTCATATAGAGTCATATCTTGTTCTAGTTTTGAGTTATTATTCATGTGTTGTAAATTAGCAAAAGTGTGATGATCATCATTATTAGAGTATTGTCCCCAAAAAGAAAAAAAAAGAAAGGCCAAAAAGAAAAAAAGGGAAAGGCCAAAGAAAAAAAAGAAGAAAAAAAAGAAAGGCCAAAAGAAAAAAAGGCCCAAAAAAAGAAAAAGAAAAAAAGAAATTAAAAAAAGGGGGCAATGTTACAATCTCTTTTTCCACACTTGTGCTTCAAAGTAGCACCATGTTCTTCGTATAGTGAGTCTCATATGTTGTCACTTTCATGTACTAGTGGGAATTTTTCATTATAGAACTTGGCTTGTATATTCCTATGATGGGCTTCCTCAAATGCCCTAGGTCTTCGTGAGCAAGCAAGTTGGATGCACACCCACTAGTTTTCTTTTGTTGAGCTTGCATACATTTTTAGCTCTAGTGCATCCGTTGCATGGCAATCCCTACTCCTCATGTTGACATAAATTGATGGGCATCTCCATAGCCCATTGATTACTGTCTCCTTTTTTGTCTTCTCCACACAATCCCCATCATCATATTCTATTCCACCCATAGTGCTATATCCATGGCTCACGCTCATGTATTGCGTGAAGGTTGAAAAAGTTTGAGATTATTTAAGTACGAAACAATTGCTTGGCTTGTTATCGGGGGTGTAGAATTTGGGAACATTTTTGTGTGACGAAAATGAAGCATAGCCTAACTATATGATTTTGTAGGGATGAACTTTCTTTAGCCATGTTATTTTGAGAAGACATGATTGCTTTGATTAGTGTGCTTGAAATATTACTATTTTTATGTCAATATGAACTTTTATTTTGAATCATTTGGATCTGAACATTCATGCCACAATAAAGAAAATTACATTGAGAATTATGCTAGGTAGTATTCCACATCAAAAATTCTGTTTTTATCATTTACCTACTCGAGGACGAGCAGGAATTAAGCTTGGGATGTTTGATATGTCTCCAATGTATCTATAATTTTTGATTGTTTCATGCTATTATATTACCCTTTTTGGATGTTTATGGGCTTTTTTTACACATTTATATCATTTTTGGGACTAACCTACTAACCGGAGGCCCAGCTCGTATTGCTATTTTTTTGCATATTTCAGTATTTCTAAGAAAAGGAATATCAAACGGAGTCCAAACGGAATGAAACCTTTGGGAGCGTGATTTTTGGAATGAACGTGATCCAGAGGACTTGGAGTGCAAGCCAAGAAGCAGCCTAGGAGGCCACGAGGGTGGAGGGCGCGCCCACCCCTACAGGGCGCGCCCCCTATCCCGTGGGCCCCTCGGTCGGCCACCGACCTACTTCTTCCTCCTCTATATACCCACATACCACAAAAACAACCAGGGAGCCAACAAAAAACTATTTCCACCGCTGTAACGTTCTTTATCCATGAGATCCCATCTTGGAGCCTTCATCGGTGCTCCGCCGGAGGGGGAATCGACCATGGAGGGCTTCTACATCAACACCATAGCCCCTCTGATGAGTTGTGAGTAGTTTACCACAGACCTTCGGGTCCATAGTAATTAGCTAGATAGCTTGTTCTCTCTTTTTGGATCTCAATACCATGTTCTCCTCGATCTTCTTGGAGATCTATTCGATGTAACTCTTTTTGCGGTGTGTTTGTCGAGATCCGATGAATTGTGGGTTTATGATCAAGTTTATCTATGAGAAATATTTGAATCTCCTATGAATTCTTTTATGTATGATTGAGTTATCTTTGCAAGTCTCTTTGAATTATCAGTTTGGTTTGGCCTACTAGATTGATCTTTCTTGCAATTGGAGAAGTGCTTAGCTTTGGTTTCGATCTCGCGGTGTCCTTTCCTAGTGACAGCAGGGGCAGCAAGGCACGTATTGTATTGTTGCCATCAAGGATAAAAAGATGGGGTTTATATCATATTGCATGAGTTTATCCATCTACATCATGTCATCTTTCTTAATGTGTTACTCTGTTCTTATGAACTTAATACTCTAGATGCATGCTGGATAGCGGTCGATGTGTGGAGTAATAGTAGTAGATGTAGGCAGGAGTCGGTCTACTTGTCATGGACGTGATGCCTATATACATGATCATGCCTAGATAATCTCATAATTATTCGCTTTTCTATCAATTTCTCAACAGTAATTTGTTCACCCACTGTAATACTTATGATATCTTGAGAGAAGCCACTAGTGAAACCTATGGCCCCCGGGTCTATCTTTTATCATGTAAGCTTTCAATCTACTTTTATTTGCATCTTTACTTTTCCAGTCTATATCATAAAATACCAAAAATGTATTTATCTTATCATACTATCTCTATAATATCTCACTTTCGCAAGTGGCCGTGAAGGGATTGACAACCCCTTTATTGTGTTGGTTGCGAGTTCTTTGTTTGTTTGTGTAGGTGCGTGGGACTTTTGAGGAGCCTCCTACTGGATTGATACCTTGGTTCTCAAAAACCAAGGGAAATACTTACGCTACTATTGTTGCATCACCCTTTCCTCTTCAAGGAAAACCAACGCAAGCTCAAGACGTAGCACTTATCATCTTGCATCATTATATTTACTCATACCAACTAATTTCAAATTTGAAGGATCCAATTGAAACTCCAATGGCGCAATAGTATGTTTCAAACCTATTGCTTTAACTGGATTGTTGTTCTAACTCCTTGCTTTATATTGATTTCAGTTTCAGTTCTATAAACAGTTATACTCTCATGGCTTGCACATTACAAGTGTTGTTAGTGTTTTGTAGTTTCCCATACTTCTATTCTGTCTATGCTGTTGTGTCTTAAAAAGATATGATTTGAACGGTGTCTCTATCTTGATCTAGCAACATAAACTAGAATGATATAGACAATATAGTGACCACAGTACATAGAAATATGTTTGTTTCATGTTGTTATCATGTCCACCTTACTAGTGAACCGGTTTACCAAAATGAGTTTCATATACTACATGCTAACTTGTGATGTGTCTGCTTGTTTCTCTTGTAGAATGCGAACATAATATTGGAGAAGAACACCCCATTATGCAATGGTAGAGAAAGTAAGGCAAATAAGGTTCAAGATAGTGAGACAACCCTGTTGGTCTCCAAGAAAGGTGATAAAAACTATCTTGTATATTGTGAGACAACCCCAAATTCCTCGTTGATGTAGTGTTCGAGTTACTGGCCACTACCACTGGCACAAGCTCTTCAAACTCGCTGCCTGAATCACTTTGGCTTCTACAGTCTCAGCTACAATCTGAAAGGCATTAGTCAGCTATGCTGCGGCAATAAGCCGAAGGATTGTGGAAATCCCTGCAGAATTCACATGCTTACTTTGTGGTGCAATAGCAAGCGCTAGAGGATTTTAGCGCCAAACAAGAGAAAGCTAATAAGCTTGCTAAGATTCTTTCTAGCATGGTGGGTATCCAAGATATCGTTTCTTCAGCTCTTTTGAAGTGGTTTCAGTTTCAGACATGCTTTGCTACCGCATTTATTTGCACTAGTGGCCAATTTAGAGGCCCAGTGTATGTAATATGATGCTTTGTTCACTATATTTTCTCTGGTGGCGAACTTTGATGCCCAGTGGATGTAATAGACGTAATATCCAAGCGAAAGTTGCTTGCTTATTTACTTCCTTATTGTCTTGTTTATTTTTTTGCTTCTAGTCACTGTAGTTCTTTTTCCGTGGTAACCTTTTTATTTAGAACTAGGCCACAATAACCCTGGGCAACATATGGACCGTTGTAACCATGGTCCTGTTGCCTGCTATAGTGACCATGGGCCTCCTAAGGTCTGTATGATACATGGGCCTTCTACAGGCTGTAGAATAAATGGGCCTTCTACGGGCGTATGATTGATTGGTCAAACATGGGTCATACTATTCTTAGACCAATAGTTGTATGCAATGTGGGTTGTAAATGGTCTAGAATGGGAATAATCTGTTTATGGACCGACCATAAGGGTCATTAATATGTTGGTATGTATAATGGGCTTAATTCTGTTCAGAGGCATAACGGGTCGTTAATCGGCTGTATTAGATGACGCTATGAAAACAGCCCACTGGATTAATGGGCCACAAACAAGCCGACTGTAACCATGGGCTGAATTTGGCCCATCAGCGGAACAAGCCAGTAATGGACCGTAAGTAATCGTATGCTGGAAATGAGCCCAAGAATAGATGGGCCCTTAGAAGGCCGAAAGGTAACACGGGCTGGAAACGGGCGAATGGATTAATTGGCCATCAATGGGTATAAAGTGATTTATTGTTCATTACGGGCCAGTTTCACCACAGGCTGTTAAAGGGCCCTGATTTACAAATGGCTCATATGGGCCGGAAGACGTCTTGGGCCATACATGGGACGGAAGTTACAATGGCCTGGAATCATATTGGAGGGCCCAGATGACGCTACTGGGCCTAATTCGGATAGGCCATAATGGGTCGCAACTTAGCGGGCTGTAAATGGGCTATATGCGAATAGGTCGTTAACAGGCTTTCGTGGCCCGGCCCTCTACCTTTTGACCAAGTCAAATGGGGCGGCCTTTTTAACCTAAATGGGCCACTGTTGGGCCTTGCCATGTGTCAACGTATCATAGGCGCCTCCTGTCCATTGGGCGGTTGACATCTGTCCCAATGCGGAGCTGGCACATGGTTGCCAGAGCCAATGAGAATTTTACACGTGGAAAATCCCGATTGGTCTCGTATGTTAACGAGTTATTAGATCCAAACCGGATTTAGATATCTTACAGGGACCCATTATGGTGGATGCCACGTGTCAGTTACCCTTGACGAAAGTCCATGACATGACATTTATCATCATGGAAGTGGACACTTCCATGATGATAATTTTGGTATTGTCATGGAACACTTCTACGACAGCATAGGTATGACTATCTTGATTCTGTCATAAAATGGTCATGGATGTACATGCATGATAGAAAAGGTGACCTACTATGAAAAACACGTATCGGAAGTGTTGTTTGTAGTGTATGTGGGTGGACCGGTGCTTGGGTGTTGTTCTTACTTGAACAAGCCTCCCACTTATGATTACCCCCTCTCGCAAACATCTGCAACTATGAAAGAAGAATTAAGATAAATGTAACCATAGCATGCAAAATATGGATCCAAATTAGCCCCTTACGGAATAGCGCATATACTAGGTTTAAGCTTCTATAACTCTAGCAACCCATCATCTAATAACTACTCCACAATGCCTCCCCTTAGGCCCAAAGATGGTGAAGTGTCATGTAGTCGACGTTCACATGACACCACTAAAGGAAGCAACAACATACATATCATCAAAATATTGAACGAATATTGAATTCACATGATTACTTATGACAAGACTTCTCCCATGTCCTCAAGAACAAAAGTAACTACTCACAAATCATATTCATGTTAAAGATTGGAGGGGTATTGAATAGCATCAAGGATCTAAACATATAATCTTCCACCAAATAAACCAACTAGCATCGACTACAAGATGTAATCAACACTACTAGCGATCCACAAGTACCAATCTTAGGTTTTAAGACAAAGATTGAATACAAGAGAGGAACTAGGGTTTGATATGAGATGGTGCTGGTGAAGATGTTGATGAAGTTTGGTCCTCCCACATTGATAGGATCATTGGTGATGACGATGGCTTTGACTTCCCACCCCCGGATGGAAGTTTCCCAGGCAAAATTGCTCCAACAGAGAGCAAAAGTGTGCTTGCCCAGGTTCCGCCTCGAGACGACTGCGCTTCATCCAGAAACCATTTTGATTTTTTTCTAGGTCAAATGGCACCAAATAGGAGAAGATGGGCCCCGGAGGCCTGCCAGAGGCACCACAAGCTTGGGGGCGCCCAGGCGGTAAGGTGCGCCCCCAGGCTTGTGGCTGCCTGGTGGGTCCCCCTCTGGTATTTATTTCACGAATAAATTTTAATATATTCCAAAATTATTCTCTTGTCAATTCTTAGCTCATTTGGAGTTGTGTAGAAAACATCCCTTCGTTATAGTCCTTTGCGGTCCAGAATTCCAGGCGTTGGCAATCTCCCTGTTCATGTGGAACTTGCAAAAAAGAGAGAAAAGGCATAAGAATTGTATTATAAAGTGAAATGATAGTCCATAATGTAATGAATATTAGCATGAAACAATGATGCAAAATGGATGTATCAAACATCTTCTTCCCTCTACGAAGGGCCTATCTCTTAAATTTTAGCTTTTACTTTTATGCAAGGGCCAATAAGTATTCATTCTCAACCTCAATTATTCTCTAGTTGCATGTTCATGAGGCGGGGAAAGATCCATACACATATATCCATTGAAATATATTTAGTCTTGAATTATTATTGTTGACAATTATCTTTATGATAAGTAAGTTGGGAGGCAAAACATTTAAGCCCATATCTTTCTCTGTGTTTGATGGATGATATTTGTTCTAAAAATATGCTTTGAGTACTACCAATCATAGAAGACTATATGGTAATTGAGTATGTCGAGCTCTTACTTAGACTTTGTTGAAAGTAAGATGCACTGAAATTCTTTGGTGACTAAGAACATAGGTTGTCAAGTTTCAAGAGAATGCATTGGTTGAACCATAACATGTGAATAGATTGCTAATTTATCAACATGAGTTTCATGAGAAAGAGTTGCTATTAATGATGCTATAAAAAGTGTTTGAAATTATCATTAATCAAACTTATGCACTATGCTAGCATTCACACTTCATAAATTATTTCTTTTATCATTTACCTACTCGAGGACGAGCAAGAATTAAGGTTGGGTATGCTAATATATCTGCAATGTATCTATAATTTATGAAGTATTCATACCATGTTTACAATAGTTTTAGATGGTTTTGGTGCAATTTTATATTATTTTCATGGACTAACTTATTAATCTAGTGCCCAATGTCTGCTCCTTTTTTTTGCATGTTTTTTGTTTCACAGAAAGACCATAACAAACGAAGTCCAAATGCGATAAAATTTTGCGGAGATTTATTTTCGAATATATATGATTTTTGGGAGTAAGAATCAACTCAAGACGATGCTCAAGGGCCTCACAAGGCAACAGTGTGCGGCCTACCTCCCTAGTCGCGCCCCTTGCCTTGTGAGCACCTCGAAGGTCCGTTCGAGCCCTTCTTTTGCCGCAATTAAGATAATTTCTAGATAAAAAATCCCCTCAAAATTTCAGCCCGGAGTCAGGGATCTCCGGCAATGTAAGAAACATTTTTCGGCCAGAAAAAGGAACGTAGAAACATAACAAAACACACACAGAGAGAGATCCAATCTCGGAGGAGCTCTCATCCATCCGGGCGCCATGGAGGCAACGGACCGGAGGATAGAACCTCTCCTCATCTAGGTGGAGGTCATGGAATAGGAAGCCCAAGGGGGAGACTCTATCCCCCTCTCTGTCGGTGGTGCTAGAGTGCCGCCGGGGGAACCACGCCACGGTGATCGTCTTCATCACCTCCCTCATCTCTTTTTAGTAGCCCGCTCTCCCACATCCCGTTGTAATCCCCTACTTGAACATGGTGCTTTATGCTAGATATTATTATCAAATGATGTGTTGCCATCTTATGATGTTTGAGTAGATTTATTTTGTTCTTTGGGTTGATTAATGATATTGATTGGTTTGAGTTGCATGCTTTATTTTGATGTTGTCCTATGGTGCCTTCTGTGCCGCGCTCACGTGGGGAATTCCTACTGTAGGGTGTTATAATACGTTGAGGATTCGCTTATGGTGGGCGGCTAGAGTGACAAAAGCATACACCAGAGTAAGGGGGTTGCTGCGTACGGGAGTAAAGGGGACTTGATACTTAATGCTATGGTTGGCTTTACCTTAATGATTTCTAGTAGTTGTGGATGCTTACTAGAGGTCCAATCATAAGTTCATATGATCTAAGTATGAAAAGTATGTTAGCTTATGACGCTCCCCCTGTAGTGACCCATAGTTTCATGAGAGCGAGGGTTTTCTCGATTGTGCATTACATTCATGCATATAAGTTTGAGGTGTAACTTAAACTTGCATTTAATTTGTAAGTCATATTACATTTCAAAATAGAATTGGACATGACCTTATCTCTTATTTAGAGTTTTGGGTTCAATTGCAATTAAGAAAGAAGCTTAAGGACTAAAGTGGTAAAAGTGAAATTCAATACGAATTGGAAATGCATTTATAAATACATAACAAGTGTTGAAGGAATTCAAAGCTTTATTAATAATTTAAATAAATAATACAAGGTAATATCACAAGGGAATAAAGAAATCTTTATTAGAGATTACAATTACATCTCTTGAGTTACAAGGAACTTGAGAGTAAAAAAAATCCTAAACTGATCTATGTATTTCCTAAAACTGTAGTATCTAAGATCTTCTTTGGATCTTCTTCTTTTCTTCAAAACTTGATTATAAACACTATAGATTGTTGGGTTAGGATTAGTATGTAGCATATCTCCTATCAAGTGACAATAGATATGAGCCATTGTTCGGCCTCAGAATAAAGCCATAAGTAGATATAGATTAAACCCAAACGGCTAGGACCAAGTAACCAATCATTAGCCACCCAGCAACTTACGAGATAGGCATCCAGGAGAGCTTGACACCAACAAGCAGATGTTGTCAACACCACCAACACCAGAGGCTCACGGAAGGACAGCACTAGCAGCACACACAAGAAGCACACAGCTGACTCACCCATCTAGAGCACTATAAATAGAGAAACCTAGCCATGGAAAGAGTTTGATGGCCACTGGTACAACTGTACCAAATAGGAGTTGGAACAAACCCAAATTTGGGAACAAGTGTGAATCAGCGAGGAGGTGCAGGCTATCCATAAGAAGAAGGATAACCAAAGACTCAAGACCAAGCTACACATCACCAGTGGTAGGATTTGGTAGGATAGAACGCTCAGGCCTGCACAAAGATGATGTGCCACAGGATTTATAGGAATTCATAGAGCCACAAAATAACTCCTGAACCCAAACAGGCCTCAGAGGAACATCATAGGCACTAAGATCAAGCAACATCTATTCTTATCAGTTTAATAGAAGAGAGTGGGATAGAAAATAGACATGAAAGTAGGATATAGCTAAGACAAGTAGTATCTGTTCTTAAGCAGAGTCAAGATAGCATAGAAGAAATAGTCCAGGTAGCACCCAACTGAACATCTGCCTCTGCAAAACAATGCACTCCACTAACACATGGTATTTTCGGCAAATAGGACACCACACCCACAAACATATGGGCTAGTATCATTAGCGGTTGCTACTGTAAGTATATATAGCAACAGTAAATTTTGAAAACAAGTATAAGTAGTTATTATGAAAGGCCAGCTAGACCAATGGTAATAAACAAAATTAAGTAACACAACTCCAGGAACTAGAGTAGCATATTCAATTAACTGAATCCAAACACCCTATAATCATTTAGTAAAGCAACTTGCACCGGGAACTATAGCAAGTTAAATCAAGTAGTCAAAGACTATAGGATTAGTGTATTGAACCAGGGACCTTGATACTAAAGAATTCTTTAGTATTGTGAACAACAGAGTCCCAAAGGGAGCAGTAAGAGATCAACACTGTCACTGATCAATTTAGAAAACCCAGGAACAAAGCTATAGCACAAGGGCATCCACATGTAAACCACAACATCATGGGAGCTCACATGGTAGCCACTAAACATTAAGAGGAGCTTACAAACTCTAGAATAGCACGGGATCAATAGCTGTAGAGCTTTAGTAGGAACTGATGCACAAATATGACCATGGAGCATCAATTTGACGAGAACCACATCAACATAGCCACGGCCATGTCCAGAACAATAGGAGAATGGAGGAGCAGAGGAAGGATAGATCAACATAGTAGGGTTGTTGACGAGACAATATTCAAAGGGCGCCGAGGTTGTGCCTAATCACTGTCCGACCAGCATCGAACAACCGCTCTGCCGCCAAACCTGAGATAGGGTAGCGGCGAGGCAGTATGCGAATCCAAGGCAGATCTGCGAGGAGGCGCAAGAGACGTCAAAGAAGATCACACGGGGATGCAGGCGTTGTGCCGACGTTCGTAGCAACGCTATGCACCGGCGACCCTGGCGTCTAGGGTTAACCACATGCAGCATAGGAGGATGCGAGTGTCAATCGACGCAGTGGAGGAAGTAGAGCAGAGGTATTGGAGCTCGGGGATGTGCTAGGACGTGCCAGAGACCGCCAGAGATGGTCGGAATCAGCCGTCGTCCGTGGCGGTGGCATGAGGGGATTGAGAGTACCAGAGAGCGACGAACACTCGCATGTGAACCACCTTCCTCACCTATATCTTCGTCCATCCTGAGGGATGGGAGAGAGCGCGCTCCCAATGGCTCCTGTACGGCCGGGCGATCCCCGTGCCGCGTGCGGGTGGCTGGCGGATCTTGAAGAGGGCAACGAGCTGGAGACGTGGACGACGGTGCGACAGGGCACGGGGAGAAGGGCGGCCTCGCCCTCGAGCTCACACTAGCTGGCGGCATCCGGTGGAAACCGCTTTTCGGCACTGGAGGGAGACAGCTCGGACGATGATGAGTTAGGGCAGGTATGTTCGGGAGGCAGTGACTGTGAGGGCCGGTCACGGGTGTAGCCGCCGTGCTCGCTGGGCGACTTTGTTGCAAGGGCCGAGGAACTGGGGGGTTCCTTCCTAGCGGGTCGTCACCGGCGATTCGTGCCTTGGGGCCGTGGCGCTAGGCGTCGTGCTCCGCTGCGAGGCGAGCCTCCTCTGGAGCGGCTGATGATCCTGCGCTTGATCTGCTGCTAGCAGCCAGGAAGGCTGCTGCTTAGGAGATTGCGCGGCTGGACGCGACAGCTGGGCCGCCGGCGTTGGCCACGCCGGGCGGCGGCGGAGTCGCCTGCGTGTGTGGTGTCGCCCGATAGGGTTTCCTTGGGTGGACCTGTGCGTCGCCCAGTTGGGGGGGGGGGGCGTCCGGTTTGTATCGAGGCGCGTGGCCCCAGGGGAGGGGCGGGGTCTGGTGTCGTGGCCCAGTGCGATGCGTCTGCCCCAAGGGGCCCAGTTGTTGCCCACGGCCTGGCCCCATGTGGAACCGCTATGGTTTTCCCCTCGCCTCCCCTATAAATTGGTGCGGGTGAGACGGGGCACGCTAGATCCCTCCCTAGGGTTTCTAGCCACCAAAGAGCAAGTGCGGTGCTTCGGGAAGCAAGCTCGCTGCCTCCACCGTGTGCCTCCTCCCTCTCCCCTCTGTCGTTCCTTCATCAAGGTGGTGCAGATGGGCTCATGCGGTGAGCGGCGCATGGAGAAGCCGCTGGTTCCAGCGGCCGAGAAGCAGAAGGAGCGCGACCTCCGTGCCAAGGCCAAGACGAAGCTAGCGATCCAGGAGGCGGAGGAGGGGGCTGGGACCACCCCCTCCTTGGTGGCTCAGGGAGCAAGAGCGCAAGCACCAAAAGTAGGAGTGCCACTGTCGCGGGCTGGAAAAGAATAAGGAGCTCGAGCGCAAAGAGATCCAGCACTCTCTCTGCGGCGACAGGGTGGGCGACCCTTTTGCCAAGAAGCAGAAGCACCACTCGGGAGCTGCGCCAGAATCCGTGGCGGGTGCTGCCTACGTTGTTGGAGGCGCCGGCATCGTCCAAAGGCATGGCAGCCGAGCCAATCCCGGTGGAGGAGGCGGATGGTCCGGAGTGCTTCAAGTGCGGGAGGGTCGGCCACTGCCAGCTCGACTACGTCTTCAAGCCCCTGTGTGTGCTCTGCCAGGAGGAGGGACATGCCTCGGCCTACTGCCCGACCCGTGGCAAGCCACTGCAGCTGCAGATCATGGGGAACGCGATCCCGGACCAAGGCTTCTTCTGCCTTCCTTTTGTGGAGGGCGTGCGGATGAGGATTTGGGGATGGGGTTGGGCTCGGATGCTGCCTTCATCTCCACACAGCTGGGCCAGCTTTCCTCTGCTGTTCTAGAGGTGGAGCCGCCTCACATCTTCGAAGGGGAGTGGGATTGGCAGGTGACCTCCGTGGGTGTGGATTGCTTCTTGGTGGTCTTCCCCAACAAAGCGATCCTGTGGATGGAGACGCGGAGTGTCAAGCTCTTCCTCTCCCTCAACAACATCATGGCGGACATTCAAGAGGCATGCGCGGAGGAACCCAAGACCATGTCCATGCCGGAGGTTTGGGTGAAGATCTGGGTCATACCCTCCAAGGAGCGCTAGGTGGATCAGCTCATTGCGGCCACCATGATGATTGGCAGCCCCATCGCTATCGACGTGCTGTCCCCGATCCGGGTGGGTCCGGTGTGGATGCGCTTCACCTGCCGCTCCCCTACCAAGCTGCGCGGCTGCGTTGAGTTGTGGTTCAACGGGGAGGGCTACGACATCGAGCTGGACCCCGAGCTCGTCGTGCCTGGTTGAAGCGCGGCCCCCTCCTCCCCCCCCCCCCGCCATCCATTGAGAAAGGCCCAGACGACAAGGACAAGGGTGGGGAGCAGGTCCAAGATGAGAGCATGGGCGATAACTTCATCGACACAGCGACATGGGACAAGCTGGCTCTCCACGACAAGGTACCGGACAAGACGGTGGGCTCATCCAAGTGCAGGGGATTGGCGGCTGCGCTACCCGGCTCAGTGGGTGCCCCCCCACCAACCCTGGATTAGTATGGTTCCAACATGGCCCTCGACTCCGACGCGGAACGAGACTTGATGGCTTCGTGCGACTCTGGACGTTGGTCCTCCCTACTACCCGGCGTGCTGCCTCCGTCCATGGCTGTGGGGGGTCCGGGAGGCTCCGACATGATGACCTCTCCTCCCTCTGGTGGCGTGAGGAAGATTGGCATGGTGCGACAGGCGAAGAAGACTGCAGGGCGCAAGGTGGTGGCGGTGATTCCTGTGATCGAGAACTTGGGCGACCCGGCCACCCCGAAGCAGGTGGTGATGGCGCTGGGGTCCCCGCTCGCCCTGGGAGGGTGTGGGCTTGCGGCAACCACCGTTGGGTCGGGTGTGGACCTGCAGGCGGAGGCTATGGCGGTGCCGATCTCCAATGCCAGGTGTTCCAAGGCGGGTGGCGGCTGCTCTGACTCCGGTGCGCACCAGTGGGCGTCCCAAGGGTGCCAAGGGCAACCTGCCTTTGCTCCAGCACGCCCAGCTTGTGCAAGTAGAGAAGAACATGGAGATCAAAGGTAATACTCCGCTCCCATCTCTCTTTACAATTTTGGATTCTCAGACGATCACTTGGGAGAGTTCTTGGGGGATAGTGGGGTAGATATGTTGAATGTGAGCGAAGCTCGTGAGCTAATTTCCCTAATGCGTTCGAAAGAACTTGCGCAGGCAGCTCTCGCGCGAGCTACAGCTGCGTGTGCAGCAATGCCGGTAGGGGATGTTGGGGCATCCTAGAGCATGGATGCGCAGCCCGATCATGGAGAGGTAGCAGCAGGGGCAACTGCCATCTCCCTCCCTCGTCTGCAGGGAAAGAAGAGGCGCGTGGCCAAAGCGGTGACCTCGCGAGGGATCCGTCTGCGAAACCATATTATATAAATGCGGTTTCTTTTCTGGAACATACGCGGCTTCGGCCATGTTGGTAGGCGAACCCAGCTTAAGGAGTACATGTGCAATGAGGGTATTGTCGCTGTTGGCATTCAGGAAACTATTAAGGCAGAATTCCGCACCCGGACTTATATGCGATCGACACCCTGGCACGATTCGTGTGGTCCTGGACCCCTGCTCGAGGGCACTCAGGCGACATGATCCTAGGCCTGAATAGTGAATGCTTCGAGGTGCTGTCGTGGGAGACAGGCACCTTTTTAATTTACGCCCACGTCCGGCATAGGGGGACGCTCCGTGAGTGGTTTGTGATCGTAGTATATGGCCCTACTGACCACTCGTGATCCCTAGAGTTCTTGGATGAGATTCAGAATGTGGTTGCTCATTTGTGCACTGTCAGTCTCCCTCTAGTGATGGGGGTGATTTTAACTTGATCCGCTCGGGGGCAGACAAGAACAATGCGAATATTAACTGGAATAGAGTTTCCATGTTCAACAACGTGATTTCCTCTATGGCACTTAGGGAAGTGATCAGATCCGGGGTGTGTTTCACCTGGACCAACAGACAGCTCTCGCCGGTGCGATCTGTGTTGGACCGGGTACTCATGATGGCCGAGTGGGAGGTGTTGTTCCCCATTTGCTCATTGGTGGCAGAGACTCGCATTGGGTCAGACCACGTGCCACTGGCAATGTCCATCGAGGAAGATAGGCTGCGGCGTAGCCCACGTTTCTTCTTCGGAACAGCTTGGTTCAAAATCCCAGACTTCGGCCAGGTGTTTCGACAGAAGTGGGATGCATGTCTTAATAGACTAGGCCCGCAGCGGGGGCCCATGGAGCAATGGGTTGCCACCGGGGTAGGGTTGCGCGTGTCGCTCAAAGGTTGGGGGCCAATCAAGGGCGTGATGACAAGCTCCGATGGGCGCGACTAGTTCATGAGATCGTGGTGCTGGATGCTCAAGTTGATGCCCGCCCGTTCTCTAAGCTTGAGTGGGTGCATCGACAGGACCTGGAGGGAAAGGTTGAAGCGCTCCTCCAAAGCGAGGAAGAATATTGGCGCAGGAGAGGGGGCTTAAGTGGACCCTGAAAGGCTGTGCGAACACGAAATACTTCCACGCGTACGCGAATGGCCATTGTCGCAAGTGCGCTATCCTAAGATTACAATCGGAGCAGGGGCTCTTGTTGTGACAAGAGGACATCATGCATCATTTCTATTGGTTTTACATCCAACTGATGGGCACCAGCGAACCCACTTCGGCTCATCTCTGCGCCGATCTATGTGATGCATCACATAGGGTGTCGGCCGCCAAAAACGAGGAGCTAAGCCTCGCTTTCACGCCTCATGAAATCATTGCGGCCGTTCATGGCCTGAAGGCAGACACGGCGCCTGGCCAGGATGGCTGGCCGGTGGCCACATTCAAACGCTTCTCGCCTCTCCTCCAAGGACAGATTTTTGGGGTGTGCAACGGTTTTATTCGTGGGGAAGTGGACATCTCCCGCTTGAACTTTGGGATCATCTCCCTAATCCCTAAACTGCAGGGTGCGGACAATATTAGGCAGTATAGACCCATATCACTGATCAACATGCCGTCTAAAATTTGGTCCAAAGCTTGCTCGACGCGTTTGTCTCCCATAGCTCATTGTATTATCAGTAGGAACCAATCCACGTTCATTAAAGGTCGCAACATTTTGGAGGGGCCCGTCGCTCTCCTCGAGATTGTTGACATGCTCAAACGTTCGCGGCAACTAGCGATTCTCCTTAAACTAGACTTTGAAAAAGCATACGATCATGTCAACTAGGACTTCCTACGGTATGTTCTCTTATGAAGGGGATTCGCACCGGTGTGGGTCCACCGTATGCTACAATGGGTCTCGGGGGGCCAAACGGCAGTTGCGGTTAATGGCAAAGTAGGTCACTACTTTCGTAACAAGTGGGGGCTGCGTCAGGGCGACCCAACATCCCCGCTGCTTTCCAACTTTGTCGCTGATGCCCTGGCTGCAATGTTGGACTACGTTTGGATGGCTGGCCACTTAAGGGGTGTGGGTAACTGTAACACTCCAAAAAATTTTGATTTAGTTTTTTAAAAAATCTTTATTTGATTTAAAGGAGGTTATTTGATTTTTTTAAGAAGGACTCATCTTCTCAAATCCTTTTTATGACAAATATTTTTTTATGAGTCCTTCTCAATATTGATTTTGGTCTTGAGGGTTTTTCAACATGTGTTGAGTCAACATGGAGAATCTTGGGTTTTCTTAATATTTCATTTATTTAAAAAAATAAAATATCCCTATGACTTATGGATTGATTCTTCCCCATTCAAAAATTTTCTCTTGCCATGACCTAGGTTGAAAATTTTCTTCCAAAACCCACCCCCCTACTTTGGGTCAAGTCATATATCCAACTCCAGCAAGTTTCAACCCATTTTTGATTTTTATTATATTTATTTTATCCTCAAAACAATTTATGTCTTTTATTTTGGACCTAGGTGACTTACAAAGGAACTACAAGATTCATTTTGAGTTTTGGTCCCAAATAAACTCCTATGGCTAGTCCTTCGTACTCTCAACCTAGATCCATCAAGATCCACTGGTACACAATTCAAAATTTTCAAAATTTGCTTGCTGCAAGTTTGGACCAGATTTGCCATTTTTGGTGAAATTCATAGTATTTATTCTCCTAAAAATCTGAGATAAATCAGGCAGCCCCTAGATGCATTGAGGGGTCACCTCACCAAGGATCAACTCCAGGAAAAAAATTCCACATGCCAAAAACATTTCATTGAACACCTGGCATGCACTGTTTCTGTCAAAATTAAGAAAGTTCAGAGGTTCAGTGATGCAGTTCTGTCGTCAGTGTCGTTTCTTCAGAACCGCGGCGTCAATCTCATCAGTGTGCATGTTGGCGCCTTGCTCCCTGCTCCTTCTCCTTATCCAATGCGCCGCACGATCGTTTGGATGGGCGCAAGCGTCGCTGGCGACGTGTCTCGCCAACTCCGGCGTCTTCTGCGGTGGCAGAACCACCCGTAGCGGCCAGCAGGGGCCAGCCCTGCCTTTCGGTGCCTTCCAGCACCGCCCAAGCCAGCAGAAGCCTCCGCGTGGCCATCCCCTCCCCTGTGCACACTGCAGCACCGTCGTCGTGGCCTGAGAAGCACAGGGCACGCTACCTACCGCCGACGTTCCCACGAGGCCGTTCCGTCGAGAACTTGGAGTATCACCCAAGGCATGCCAAGTTTAGCCCCGGGATGTTACCAGTGGACCAATCTGCAGCCACCTAGCCACCTAAACCACCTGCTCGACCAATGCCTCGCCGTAATCACTCGCTGAAGTTATCCAGTTTTTGGCAACCGCCTCGGGCCAGCTATAAATAGCGACCCCGAGCTCGCCTTCGACCAAGCATCACCCCTCCACCTCGCCAGAACCACGTCCAGCCACTAGGAGGGACTCGAGGAGGTCTTCTTCCCCGACTCCGGCCGCCCCGATCCTCTTCGGGATCTGGCGTGATTCTCTCTGGTGAGGGCACCTCCGTGTCCCAAACCGCGTCAGATACCTCCTAGTGCACCCACTTTTCTGACCCTAGCCTCAATTTGGCGCCTACAGTTCTCCTCGGCGAGATCCACCACCACCCGAACCACCATCCGCCGGAGTGAAGGCCACCGTTGACGTGGTGCTCGCCGACGACCAACTCCACCACCCACAGACACGGGAGAGTACCGTGAATCCATAGGTACCATACACTCCCCCTACCTCGCCGTGGATCGACGCCGGCGACCACCGCGGTCCTCGGGCGCCGGTGCACTCTATTTTGAAATTCAAACCTGACGGGTGGGACCCCCTCGTCAGCTTTTTCTTCTTTTTTGAAACATTTTCTGAAAACACCTTCGGGCAAAATACGTTTTCTAAATGGAACGTTTTCTGTCTTTTTCTAAACTAGCCCCTGGAAACTTTCTGTTTCATTACAAATGAGTCCCTGGACTAAAACCTTAATAACTTTTAAACAAAAGATGATTTGGAATTGATTCTTTTTCTGCCGTATTTACTTTTCTGACTAGTTTTTTATCATATTTATTTGAAAAAAAATTGGAACAATTTTTATGCACACACGGTATTTACGTTAGTAGGCGATTTCTTTATACCGTAGATACCGGAGGAGGTGACGGGACCGCAAACTTCACCGAGCTAGACTCTGACTACTCTGAACCAGGCAAGCATGTTTGAACCTTTGATATGATGAGTTTTTTGCATGTTTTCCTGAGTAGCGTTCTCATGGCATGTCGTTATGTGCATTAGTGAATGTTATATCGCATGCAAGGTAAGCTACAAGTAAGCTTCAAAATATGATGTGCTCATATGATGGTAAGATAACCCGATCATGTGGTGGCATGATAGGTTGCAAGCTGGTATTGTTGAAGCATGCCAGGCTTATGTCAACCGTTAAACTCTGGTATCAATGTGGATAAAAGTCATGATCCCATTCGTCCCCTTTTTTCGTACTACCACATGTCTTCTGCAACGAATGCGGTCTAGTCAGTTGCAAACCTCTTTCCTTGTGCACACCAAACAGAGGGGCCGGGATGAGGGTTCCATGGCCCTGGATTAGAGCCCGTCATCCGGTCAGGAGGCATGGGTGTTTCCGGTTGGGACCGAGAGGGGGCACCCTTAGAGCGCGTGATATAAATTTGATCCCATGCTACTCGAGGTTGTGGCCTCCCCGTATCAAAGTTTTTCTTGAACGTTGTCTAGGGTGATTCCTGGCAGCGGGATGTGGAATGGGTGTGTACTGGTTAGATGAGTTTCTTCTAAAATACCGTAAATGGAACTAGTCCTTTGTGACTACGGAAATCCGTTGACTGTGGGTAAAGAGTACAAACTCTGCAGAGACAAAACCATTCGAGTAACCATGTCCACGGTCAAGGACTGTGATCACATATCAGTGTCAGTGTCAGTCTCATCGTCAATCTCAGTGTCAGTTTCAGTGACAATCTCCGGTGAACAAATATGAGTGGTAAACCCGGCCAAATGTTATTCCTGTGGATGGACTAACCTGTTTATTATTACTGAGTATTTTCTTGGGATGATTTAAGTTCATGAGCTACTTGAATTCAAATGGTGAAATATAAGCCCTTTTTGTGATGTCGCTCTCCGACTGTGGCATTCTTGTTGTTTATATTTGTTATAAGCCCTTTATGTGATGTCGCTCAGATGTCCGACTGTGGCATTCTCGTTATTTACTTTCGATATAAGCCCTTTATGTGATGTCGCTCAGACGACCGACTGTGGCATCCTCGTTATTTACATTCGATATAAGCCCTTTATGTGATGTCGCTCAGACGTCCGACTGTGGCATCCATGTTAATTACTTTTGTTATAAGCCCTTTTCGAGATGTCGGACATCCAACTGTGGCACGCACTGTCATTTACATTTTAATATAAGCTCTTTATGTGGTGTCACACAGACTGTCACATCCCTAGCCTTGCTATGCACTAGGACTAGCTTGGTTGTTGCATCATGTCTAATTTATTTGAAAGTTGAAATGGGGATTGCTCAAACCCTAGCACCAGATCAAATAAACTAGGTTAAAATAAAAATATTCTCAATGAACCCAAAATTCCCTTTAGAGAAGTTCATCATTTTTGGATTAGTCTAGAACCTCTCCCAAAAATGGTGCACATTTTTCTAGGCCATTATGGATTTTTGAATTAAATCATATGTTATTTGCATTTGGGCATTTAATTGCTAAATAATATTTTAAATGCTCAAATAATCACAAACTGAAATGTTTGTTGTTGGTAATATTCCAAACAGTGACATTGAGCAGTTTCATGATTTTTGGAAATGCCCTGGCATTTTTATTAAAGCCATACGCAATTACACAAAATAGAAAACAGAAACAATTTAGAAAAGAGAGAGAGAATGCTTACCTGGGCCACTTACCTGGCCACCTACCTGTGTAGCCCACCAAAGCCGGCCCAGCCCAGCCACCGTTCCAGCGAGCTGCTTGGCTTGGCCAGGCAGGCAGGCAGCTGCTCGACGGTGAGCACAGCATGCATGCCACGCAGCTGCCCGCCGCCTCGCCGCTCCCCTCGTCCAGCTGTTGACGTGGGATGAACCCTCTCCCTCTCCTCGACCCTGCAGATACCCGCTCTTCCCCCTGGCTCGTCTCTTTCGCCCTCCCCGACGTCGCCCGAGACGTCGTCGTCGCTGCCACTCGCCACAGATTGCGTCCAACGCCGTCCCCGCACCTTCTCACCGTGTCCGGACGGTTCGTCGTCGTCGGCTACGTCGACTAGCCAAGCCGCACGACGCTGGAGCCCCTGCATCATCCCCGCTGCCATCGTCTTCAACCTTGCGCCGCCCAGATCGCCGTCGCCGTTCCGACCGCACCGAGCCCTCCTCGAGCACGCTGACCATCCCTGCGGTTTCTCTGTGAGTTGCTGAACCTCCCTGTGCTTTCTGTTTCGCCCCTAGAGTACCATAGACACCGCGTCTCCTGTGCCCGAACGCGCCGCCGCCTGACCTCGTCGCCGGTGCTGCTCCGGTGACCATTTGGTCACGGGCTTGTGCCCGTCACACTCCTCGCGCCGCGTAGAGACCGTAGGTGTTAGCGCCACACCGCCTAGGCCACTGCAGCCACGCGCACGAGCTGGCCCGAGCTTCGGCCTCCGCCAAAATCGTCGCCGGCGATGCTCCGGCCACTCCCCGGCCAAGCCATCACCATGGCTGGATGCGGGCGAGCACCAGCTGCCCGTAGTTGCTCTCCGCGTAGCAAATGAAGCCCTGTGGGTAAAACCCGCAGCACGCTGCCGCGTCTAGCCTCGCCGGCGGCTAAACGCCGGCAGGCTTTGACCCGTTGACCGGCGGGTTTGACCCCGCTGACTTAGTTGACTAGGTGGGGCCCTCTACTAATTAACCTAGTTTAGGTTTAATCAAAATTAGTTAGTCTAATTAGCTACTGACAAGCGGGGCCCACTGGTCAGGTTGACCTGGACGCCCCCGTTGACCCCCTGACGTCACTCTGACGCACCTGCTGATGCAATAACTAATTTCTGGATTTATTTTTATTTAGAAAATTCCAGAAATTGTTGCAAACTTCTAAAAATCATAGAAAATCAACCGTAGCTCCAAATCAAATATATTATATATGAAAAATGATCAGAAAAATCCAATCTATCCATCTGCACTGGTTTCATGCATGTTAGAACACATTAATCTTGCTGTTTAGGTGAAACAAGTTAATGCACTATTATGACCTCTTAAAATGGGTTTGCATTTGAATCTTTGGTTCAAATGGACTCATCTCAATCTGTTCTAGCTTGCATTAGCCAAAACACATTCCTATTGCCATGTCATAGCATGCATCATATTGTTGCATTGCATTGATTGTGTTCTTTCTCTGTTGCCGGTGTTTGTTCCCCCTTAGTAGACGTGGTTCCGACGATGAGTTTGATGACACCGATGAAGAACTATATTATCTTCAGAAGTGCCAGGCAAGAAAAACCCCCTTGTTCATTCCGATACAATCCCACTCTCTCGCTCCTGCTCTCTTTTACTGCATTAGGACAACAACGATTCATCTGTTACTTGCTGTGGTAGCTGAACCCCTTTATCCTCTGCATGACCTGTCATTGCCACAGTAAATAGATGAAACCCACTAGCATGAGTAGGAGTTGTTTGAGCCCTGTTGTGCCTACTCATTCATGCTTGTTTGTCATGCCTGCTACTGCTTAGAGTTGAGTCCGGTCTAATTCATCGGGGATGAATTGGAGGTGTGTGAACATGTCCTACTGTGTGTGAGCTAAGTGTGTGAACACAATTTGGTAAAGGTAGCGGTGAGAGGCCATGTAGGAGTACATGGTGGATTGTCTCATTGAATCCGTCCTTAGGAACTGAGTTCTGTGTTTGTGATCCATGAACAGTTACTACCACACATTGGGTTTCGGTAACTCGACCCCTCTCGACTTATTAATCAACATGATCTCTGTCCAGGAGTTGCAACTAGTTTCTGGTGTTTGTAGGTAGTGTTAGTAGTCTACCAAGTGGCACCTGGTACAGGTGGGCTTGGGATAGACTAGGCACAGTGGCTCGGTGTACCAAGTGGCACACGGATGGTGGACTTGGGAACCCTGCACACATCGTTTGGGGCCGTGAGCGACACCCAGGCCGGATCTCCTTGCGGGTGGAACCCGAATAGGCGATAAACCTGGATGAGAGACTTGTGTGGTTAGTCAGGTCGTGGCAGACACCCTCGCTGGGCTTCCGCTTGAAGGTTGTCGAGTACATGTCGTGTAAACGGCGGTAAGTGGTGAGAGCGTGTGTGAATAAGTACACCCCTGCAGGGTTAATATGATCTATTCGAATAGCCATGTCCGCGGTAAAGGAGTTCTGGGTTGCCTATATAGTTCATAGACAAGTGAAAGTGGATACTCTAAAATGCGCAAGATAAGCGTGAGTGCTATGGATGGCGTTCTCGTAGGGAGACGGGAGCGGATCCATAGTGGTGTATTGATATGGTGAATATGTGGACTCGTGTGCGCCACCTCAAAAGAGTTACTTGCAGTCGTAGTTTAGGATAGCCACCGAGTCAAAGCTGGCTTGCTGCAGTTAAACCCCACCATCCCCTTTGTTGATACTGATGCATATGTAGTTAGTTCTGATGTAAGTCTTGCTAGGTACATTTGTACTCACGTTGCTTAATTTATGTTTTTGCAGAGAGACTTCAGTCTCGCTAGTAGTTCCACGTGGACTTCGACGTTTAGCTTGTTACCTCAGCTACGATCTTGTGCCCTCGGCAGGATCTGGTAGATAGTCAGGCTTCTCAGCCTTTTTCATTTGTAGATGTCTGTACTCAGACATGTTAAGCTTCCGCTTGTGCTTTGACTTGTATGCCCTGAATGTTGGGTCGTGAGACCCATGTTTATAATATCTCGCTCCTCGGAGCCTATTGAATAAAATACTTGAGTCGTAGAGTCATGTTGTGATGCCATGTTGTATTTGCACATATCGAGCATATTGTGTGTATGTTATTGAAATGCTTGGTATGTGTGGGATCTGACAACCTAGTTGTTTATCCTTGGTAGCCTCTCTTACCGGGAAATGTCTCCTAGTGCTTCCACTGAGCCTTGGTAGCTTGCTACTGCTCCGGAACACTTAGGCTGGCCGGCATGTGTCCTTCTTCGTTCCTGTGTCTGTCCCTTCGGGGAAATGTCACGCGGTGTCTACCAGAGTCCTGTTAGCATGCTACAGCCCGGTTTACCGGAGTCCTGCTAGCCCAGTTGATACAGCCCGAATTCACTCGCTGATGACCGACACGTTCGATGTTGGGTCATGTATGCTTGTCCCTGTAAGTTAGTGCCACTTTGGGTTCACGACTAGCCATGTCAGCCCGGGTTCTTTGTCATATGGATGCTAGCGGCACTATCATATACGTGAGCCAAAAGGTGCAAACGGTCCCGGGGCAGGTAAGGTGGCACCCGTGGGAATACCGTGCGTGAGGCCGCAAAGTGATATGATGTGTTACATGCTAGATCGGTGTGACGTGGGATCGGGATCCTGACAGCTTTGGTATCAGAGCTTGACTGCCTGTAGGATTACCAAGCCAAACTGGTCGAAGTTGTGTCTAGAAATGCTTTAGTTATATAAGGGAATTGATTGTGAGATGGAACGTAAGGCTCTTTTTACTCCTTATACCTTATGCCCTTCTGATCTGAGCCAACCTCTTCTCTTCTACGGGGATTAAGTGTTGGAAATATGCCCTAGAGGCAATAATAAATTAGTTATTATTATATTTCCTTGTTCATGATAATTGTCTTTTATTCATGCTATAACTGTATTATCCGGAAATCGTAATACACGTGTGAATACATAGACCACAATATGTCCCTAGTGAGCCTCTAGTTGACTAGCTCGTTGTGATCAACAGATAGTCATGGTTTCCTGGCTATGGACATTGGATGTCGTTGATAACGGGATCACATCATTAGGAGAATGATGTGATGGACAAGACCCAATCCTAAGCCTAGCACTAAGATCGTGTAGTTCGTTTGCTAGAGCTTTTCCAATGTCAAGTATCTCTTCCTTAGACCATGAGATCGTGTAACTCCCGGATACCGTAGGAGTGCTTTGGGTGTATCAAACGTCACAGCGTAACTGGGTGACTATAAAGGTGCACTACAGGTATCTCCGAAAGTGTCTGTTGGGTTGACACAGATCGAGACTGGGATTTGTCACTCCGTGTAAACGGAGAGGTATCTCTGGGCCCACTCGGTAGGACATCATCATATGCGCAATGTGACCAAGGAGTTGATCACGGGATGATGTGTTACGGAACGAGTAAAGAGACTTGCCGGTAACGAGATTGAACAAGGTATAATGATACCGACGATCGAATCTCGGGCAAGTACAATACCGCTAGACAAAGGGAATTGTATACGGGATTGATTAAGTCCTTGACATCGTGGTTCATCCGATGAGATCATCATGGAACATGTCGGAGCCATCATGGGTATCCAGATCCCGCTGTTGGTTATTGACCGGAGAACGTCTCGGTCATGTCTACATGTCTCCCGAACCCGTAGGGTCTACACACTTAAGGTTCGATGACGCTAGGGTTATAAAGGAAGTTTGCATGTGGTTACTAAATGTTGTTCGGAGTCCCGGATGAGATCCCGGACGTCACGAGGAGTTCCGGAATGGTCCGGAGGTAAAGATTTATATATGGGAAGTCCTATTTTGGCCATCGGAAAATGTTCGGGATTTTGCGGTATTGTACCGGGAAGGTTCTAGAAGGTTCCGGAGTGGGGCCCACCTGCATGGGGGGACCCACATGAACGTGGGTAGTGGGGGAAAGGCCCCACACCCCTGGTCAAGGCGCACCAAGATCCCCCCTTAGAAGGAATAAGATCATATCCCAAAGGGATAAGATCAAGATCCCTAAAAAGGGGGGATAGCAATCGGTGGGGAAGGAAATGATGGGATTTCTTTCCTCCCACCTTGGCCAACGCCCCAATGGACTTGGAGGGAAAGAAACCAGCCCCTCCACCCTTATATATAGTGGGGAGGCGCATGGGAGCTTCACACGAAGTTCTGGCGCAGCCCTCCCCCTCTCCCAAGTCATCCTCCTCTCCCGCGGTGCTTGGCGAAGCCCTGCAGGATTGCCACGTTCCTCCATCATCACCACGCCATTGTGCTGCTGCTGGATGGAGTCTTCCTCAACCTCTCCCTCTCTCCTTGCTGGATCAAGGCGTGGGAGACGTCACCGGGCCGTACGTGTGTTGAACGCGGAGGTGCCGTCCGTTCGGCACTAGGATCTCCGGTGATTTGGATCACGACGAGTACGACTCCTTCAACCCCGTTCTCTTGAACGCTTCCGCTTAGAGATCTACAAGGGTATGTAGATGCACTCTCTTTCTACTCGTTGCTGGTCTCTCCATAGATAGATCTTGGTGATACGTAGGAAATTTTTTGAATTTCTGCTACGTTCCCCAACAGTGGCATCATGAGCTAGGTCTATTGCGTAGATTCTTTGCACGAGTAGAACACAAAGTAGTTGTGGGCATTGATGTTGTTCAATATGCTTACCGTTACTAGTCCAATCTTGTTTCGACGGTATTGTGGGATGAAGCGGCCCGGACCGACCTTGCACGTACTCTTACGTGAGACAGGTTCCACCGATTGACATGCACTTGGTGCATAAGGTGGCTAGCGGGTGCCAGTCTCTCCCACTTTAGTCGGAACGGATTCGATGAAAAGGGTCCTTATGAAGGGTAAATAGCAATTGGCAGATCACGTTGTGGTTTTGCGTAGGTAAGAAACGTTCTTGCTAGAAACCCATAGCAGCCACGTAAAACATGCAACAACAATTAGAGGACCTCTAACTTGTTTTTGCAGGGTATGCTTTGTGATGTGATATGGCCAACAAGAATGTGATGAATGATATGTGTTGTATGATATTGATCATGTTCTTGTAATAGGATTCACGACCCTCATGTCGATGAGTATGACAACCGGCAGGAGCCATAGGAGTTGTCTTAATTTATTGTATGACCTGCGTGTCACTGAACAACGCCATGTAATTACTTTACTTTATTGCTAACCGGTAGCCATAGTAGTAGAAGTAATAAGTTGGCGAGACGACTTCATGGAGACACGATGATGGAGATCATGACCATGGTGTCATGCCGGTGACGATGATGATCATGGAGCCCCGAAGATGGAGATCAAAAGGAGCAAAATGATATTGGCCATATCATGTCACTATTTGATTGCATGTGATGTTTATCATGTTTATGCATCTTGTTTACTTAGGACGACGGTAGTAAATAAGATGATCCCTTACAAAAATTTCAAGAAGTGTTCTCCCCTAACTGTGCACCGTTGCTACAGTTCGTCGTTTCTAAGCACCACATGATGATCGGGTGTGATGGATCCTTACGTTCACATACAACGGGTGTAAGACAGATTTACACAGCGAAAACACTTAGGGTTAACTTGACGAGCCTACCATGTACAGACATGGCCTCGGAACACGGAGACCGAAAGGTCGAGCATGAGTCGTATAGTAGATACGATCAACATGAAGATGTTCACCGATGATGACTAGTCCGTCTCACGTGATGATCGGACACGGCCTAGTTGACTCGGATCATGTAATCACTTAAATGACCAGAGGGATATCTATCTAAGTGGGAGTTCATAAGATGAACTTAATTATCTTGAACATAGTCAAAAGACCTTTTGCAAATTATGTCGTAAGCTCGCGCTTTAGTTCTACTGTTTAGTTATGTTCCTAGAGAAAATATAGTTGAAAGTTGACAGTAGCGATTATGCGGACAGTAGAAAGCTTATGTCCTTAATGCACCGCTCAGTGTGCTGAACCCCAAACGTCGTCTGTGGATGTTGTGAACATCGGACATACACATTTTGATAACTACGTGATAGTTCAGTTAAATGGCTTAAGTAGAGGCACCAAAGATGTTTTTCGAAACATCGCGGAACATATGAGATGTTTTGAGGGCTGAAATTGAGATTTCAGGCTCGTGCCCACGTCAAGAGGTATAAGACCTCCGACAATTTTCTTAGCCTGTAGACTAAGGAGGAAAGCACAATCGTTGAGCTTGTGCTCAGATTGTCTGAGTGCAACAATCACTTGAATCGAGTGGGAGTTGATCTTCCATATGAGATAGTGATGTTTCTCCAAAGTCATTGCCACCAAGCTGCTAGAGCTTTGTGATGAACTATAACATATCAGGGATAGATATGATGATCCTTGAGGTATTCACGATGTTTGACACCGTGAAAGTAGAAATCAAGAAGGAGCATCAATTTTTGATGGTTGGTGAAACCACTAGTTTGAAGAAGGGCAAGGGCAAGAAGGGATACTTCATGAAATGGCAAATCAGCTGCTGCTCTAGTGAAGAAACCCAAGGTTGAACCCAAACCCGAGACTAAGTGCTTCTGTAATAAGGGGAACAACCACTGGAGCAGGATTACTCTAGATACTTGGTAGATGAGAAGGCTGTCGATAGAAGTATATTGGATATACATTATGTTAATGTGTACTTTACTAGTACTCCTAGTAGCACCAGGGTATTAGATACCGGTTCGGTTGCTAAGTGTTAGTAACTCGAAACAAAAGGCTACGGAATAAACGGAGACTAGCTAAAGGTGAGCTGACGATATGTGTTGGAAGTGTTTCCAAGTGTTGATATGATCAAAGCATCGTACGCTCCCTCTACCATCGAGATTGGTGTTTGCATTGAGCATAGACATGATTGGATTATGTCTATTGCAATACGGTTATTCATTTAAGGAGAATAATGGTTGCTCTGTTTATTTGAATAATACCTTGAATGGTCTTGCACCTAAAATGAATGGTTTATTGAATCTCGATCGTAGTGATACACATGTTCATGCCAAAAGATAGTAATGATAGTACCACCTACTTGTGGCACTGCCACGTAAGTCATATCGGTATAAAACGCATGAAGAAGCTCCATGTTGATGGATCTTTGGGCTCACTCGTTTTTGAAAAGTTTGAGACATGCGAACCATGTCTATTGGTGTATATGCATGAAGAAACTCCATGCAAATGGACCGTTTGAACTCACTTGATCTTGAATCACTTGAGACATGCAAATCATACCACATGGGCAAGATGACTGAAATCCTCGGTTTCAGTAAAATGGAACTAGAAAGCAACTTGTGGGAAGAAATACATTTTGATGTATGCAATCCAATAAGTGCTGAGGCATGTAGTGGATATCGTTATGTTCTTACTTCACAGATGATTCGAGTAGATGTTGAGAATATTTACTTGATGAAACACAAGTCTGAATTATTGAATGGTTCAAGTAATTTCAGAGTGAAGTAGAAGATCATTGTGACAGGAGGATAGAATGTCTATGATATGATCATAGAGATGAATATCTGAGTTACGAGTTTTGGCACACAATTAAGACATTGTGGAAATTGTTTCACAATTAAAACCGCCTGGAACACCATAGTGTGATGGTGTGTCCGAACATCATCGTTGCACCCTATTGTATATGGTGCGTACCATGATGTCTCTTATCGAATTACCACTATCGTTCATGGGTTAGGCATTAGAGACAACCACATTCACTTTAATAGGGTACCACATAATTCCGTTGAGACGACACCGTTTGAACTATGGTTTGGAGAAACATAAGTTGTCGTTTCTTAAAAGTTTGGGGCTGCGACTCTTATGTGAAAAAGTTTCAGGTTGATAAGCTCGAACCCAAAGCGGATAAAATGCATCTTCATAGGACACCCAAAACAGTTGGGTATACCTCCTAATTCAGATCCGATAGCAATATGGATTGTTTGTTGAATCGGGTCCCTTCTCGAGGAAAGGTTTCTCTCGAAAAGTTGAGTGGGAGGATGGTGGAGACTTGATGAGGTTATTGAACCATCACTTCAACCAGTGTGAAGCAGGGCACAGGAAGTCATTCCCGTGGCACCTACACCAATTGAAGTGGAAGCTTATGATAGTGATCATGAAGCTTCAGATCAAGTCACTACCGAGCCTCGTAGGACGACAAGGACGCGTACTACTTCAGAGTGGTACAGTAATCCTGTCTTGAAGGTCATGTTGCTAGACAACAATGAACCTACGAGCTATGGAGAAGCAATGGTGGGCCCAATTCCGACAAATGGTTAGAAGCCATGAAATCCGAGATAGGATCCATGTATCAGAACAAAGCATGGACTTTGGTGGACTTGCCTGATGATCGGCAAGCCATTGAGATAAATGGATCTTTAAGAAGAAGACGGACGTGGATGGTAATGTAACCATCTATGGAGCTCGACTTGTGACGAAAAGTTTTTCACAAGTTCAAGGAGTTGACTACGATGAGATTTTCTCATCCGTAGCGATGCTTAAGTCCGTCGGATTCGTGTTAGCACTAGCTGCATTTATGAAATCTGGCAGATGGATGTCAAAACGAGTTTCCTTACCAGTTTTCGTAAGGAAAGGTTGTATGTAATACAATCAGAAAGGTTTTAACGATCCTAAGGATGCTAAAAGGTATGCTGGCTCCAGCGATCCTTCTAAGGACTGGAGTAAGCATCTCGGAGTTGGAATGTACACTTTGATAAGATGATCAAAGATTTTGGGTTTATACAAAGTTTATGAGAAACTTGTATTTCCAAAGAAGTGAGTGGGAGCACTATGGAATTTCTGATGAGTATATGTTGTTGACATATTGATGATCAGAAATGATGTAGAATTTCTAGAAAGCATATAGGGTTATTTGAAAACTGTTTTTCAATGGAAAACCTGGATTAGGCTACTTGAACAATAAGCATCAAGATCTATAAGATAGATCAAAATGCTTAATAGTACTTTTAAATGAGCACGTACCTTGACATAATCTTGAAGGTGTTCAAGATGGATCAGTCAAAGAAGGAGTTCTTGCCTGAGTTGTAAGGTATGAAGTTAAGACTTAAAGCTCGACCACGGCAGAAGAAAGAGGAAGGACGAAGGTAGTCCCCTATGCTTTTATCATAGGCTCTCTACAGTATGCTATGCTGTGTACCGCACCTGAAGTGTGCCTTGCCATGAGTCAGTCAAGGGGTACAAGAGTGATCCAAGAATGGATCACAGGACAACGGTCAAAGTTATCCTTAGTAACTAGTGGACTAAGGAATTTTCTCGATTGTGGAGGTGATAAAGAGTTCGACGTAAAGAGTTACGTCGATGCAAGCTTAACACCTATCCGGATAGCTCTGAGTAGAGATACCGGATACATATAATGGAGCAACTTTTAATATAGCTCCAAGTAGAACAGTTATTTGGAATAGCTCCAAATAGAGCGTGGTAGCTACATCTAGGAGATGACATAGAGATTTGTAAAGCACACACGGATCTAAAAGGTTCAGACCCGTTGACTATAACCTCTCTCACAAGCATAACATGATCAAACCCAGAACTCATCGAGTGTTAATCACATGGTAAATGTGAAATAGATTATTGACTCTAGTAAACTCTTTGGGTGTTAGTCACATGGGGATGTGACCTTGAGTGTTAATCACATATCGATGTGAACTAGATTAATGACTCTAGTGCAAGTGGGAGACTGTTGGAAATATGCCCTAGAGGCAATAATAAATTAGTTATTATTATATTTCCTTGTTCATGATAATTGTCTTTTATTCATGCTATAACCGTATTATCCGCAAATCGTAATACACGTGTGAATACATAGACCACAATATGTCCCTAGTGAGCCTCTAGTTGACTAGCTCGTTGTGATCAACAGATAGTCATGGTTTCCTGGCTATGGACATTGGATGTCGTTGATAACGGGATCACATCATTAGGAGAATGATGTGATGGACAAGACCCAATCCTAAGCCTAGCACTAAGATCGTGTAGTTCGTTTGCTAGAGCTTTTCCAATGTCAAGTATCTATTCCTTAGACCATGAGATCATGTAACTCCCGGATACCATAGGAGTGCTTTGGGTGTATCAAACGTCACAACGTAACTAGGTGACTATAAAGGTGCACTACAGGTATCTCCGAAAGTGTCTGTTGGGTTGACACAGATCGAGACTGGGATTTGTCACTCTGTGTAAACGGAGAGGTATCTCTGGGCCCACTCGGTAGGACATCATCATATGCGCAATGTGACCAAGGAGTTGATCACGGGATGATGTGTTACGGAACGAGTAAAGAGACTTGCCGGTAACGAGATTGAACAAGGTATAAGGATACCGACGATCGAATCTCGGGCAAGTACAATACCGCTAGACAAAGGGAATTGTATACGGGATTGATTAAGTCCTTGACATCGTGGTTCATCCGATGAGATCATCGTGGAACATGTGGGAGCCATCATGGGTATCCAGATCCCGTTGTTGGTTATTGACCGGAGAACGTCTCGGTCATGTCTACATGTCTCCCGAACCCGTAGGGTCTACACACTTAAGGTTCGAAGACGCTAGGGTTATAAAGGAAGTTTGCATGTGGTTACCGAATGTTGTTCAGAGTCCCGGATGAGATCCCGGACGTCACGAGGAGTTCCGGAATGGTCCGGAGGTAAAGATTTATATATGGGAAGTCCTATTTTGGCCACCGGAAAATGTTCGGGATTTTTCGGTATTGTACCGGGAAGGTTCTAGAAGGTTCCGGAGTGGGGCCCACCTTCATGGGGGGACCCACATGAACGTGGGTAGTGGGGGAAAGGCCCCACACCCCTGGTCAAGGCGCACCAAGATCCCCCCTTAGAAGGAATAAGATCATATCCCAAAGGGATAAGATCAAGATCCCTAAAAAGGGGGGATAGCAATCGGTGGGGAAGGAAATGATGGGATTTCTTTCCTCCCACCTTGGCCAACGCCCCAATGGACTTGGAGGGAAAGAAACCAGCCCCTCCACCCCTATATATAGTGGGGAGGCGCATGGGAGCTTCACACGAAGTTCTGGCGCAGCCCTCCCCCTCTCCCAAGTCCTCCTCCTCTCCCGCGGTGCTTGGCGAAGCCCTGCAGGATTGCCACGTTCCTCCATCATCACCACGCCATTGTGCTGCTGCTGGATGGAGTCTTCCTCAACCTCTCCCTCTCTCCTTGCTGGATCAAGGCGTGGGAGACGTCACCGGGCCGTACGTGTGTTGAACGCGGAGGTGTCGTCCGTTCGGCACTAGGATCTCCGGTGATTTGGATCACAACGAGTATGACTCCTTCAACCCCGTTCTCTTGAACGCTTCCGCTTAGCGATCTACAAGGGTATGTAGACGCACTCTCTTTCTACTCGTTGCTGGTCTCTCCATAGATAGATCTTGGTGATACGTAGGAAATTTTTTGAATTTCTGCTACGTTCCCCAACATTAAGAACTAGGCTTTCTCTTCCTTTTATTAGGATCACATGTTACTAATCTGTAGACTTATAAGATTGTTGGATTTAAGCCTCAGTTCAGTTTCTACCTCCGTATGTTAACTGTTGATCTCGAAACCTTGATATTGTGCTTCTGAGTGGTTATGCCACCATTTTTGTAGCATGTCTCAAATTCTTTTGTACCATTATGTTGTCCGAGTCATCCCAGGTTTCTAAATAGTCTGAAGCATTTGCAAATTCCTTGCTCTCTTTTTGATGTCCCTTTGGGCCAGATTAACCACACTAATTAGTGAGTTGAGGTGCTCTATTGCCTCGACATATATGTTGGAGTTATTATTATGACCCTAGATGTCTAGAGGATCACCTAGTAATCTAGCCATGTTCTGTGTCCCAGTGTGATGATTCTGGCCATCATCCTCGAAAGCATCCCGTGATGCCAACTAGTTAGTAGGTATTCTACTTCTAGGTTTTGAACCCGAGATTTACCCTACTTACCTCATGTTGATAGTGATTGCTAGTTCCTTTAGGATACTAGTAACCTTTGCGTTAGTCCTCGAGGTCCGTGGTATTTCCTTCTTCCAAATACTATGAACCGCTTATGGCAGAAGTTCCTTGAACCAAGAGATCACAACAAGAATGCTCACGATGAGTTCTCGATTCTATGAAGATACTCTGCCAGTCCTACCTCTCTGCATGGATTACCCGGAAGAAACTTGTTGAACTTGGTTCGACATACTAATCTATGCATCCACAACTCAGAAAACCGTATGTTCCTTTGAGTTGTCCCTCTTTAGTTGTCTTCTGACCCTTGTCTATCAATTGATAGTGAAGAGTATGCGTGCATTCGTTCATCGATACCTATTACTCTTGTGGTCCGTCAAGCCATTCTATTCTAGAATGACTAGGAGAAACAAACTCCAGAACCTTATCCATTTCCAGGATTGGGTCAAAGTAGTTGTGCTCCGCAGATCAAATTGCAAATCTAGCTTTTGCTCTGCTCTACCTTGCAGTATTACCATCTTTATATTAAGATTATCATGGGAATTGCACACCATTCTATGAACTCTTGATACAGTGATACTTCTCACCCTCATTATTCATTTCTCGGCTCCCGTGTTGTTGCAACCGAAATGTCGACAAGTGAATCGTGATGTGTGAAATCAATACTCCTAGAAACCTTGTTGCTTGGTAGTAAATGGACAATATTCTCATTCTTAGCGTGTTGGTTCTTGAATCATCATTCTAAGACTGATCCTTATTTCTGGTGCACTCTTCGATCAATGAGTTAGGATAGTGTCAATCCTTTCTTATTCGATCATATGGTCTTGCCCTGAAAAGCAAGATTGTTCTCGAGTTTAGTAACATATCGGTGGTTCGTGATTTTCTGAATATCTTCTCGGTAGTATCACCAAGTCGTCACCTGACCGCTATGTTGAGCTCATGATCAAGTTGGTTTCATATAAACCACCCCTTCTCCAAGAATCTGTGTTGCATACCCCTGAGCTGTTTGGTCAAGCTAAACAACAACTTGGAGAGTTGGAAGATGGAAGCTTGTCCAATTTAGTTCATCTTAAGGGATATCTTGTATGTGTGTTCAAGAAAGATGGTATTTTCATCGACTGGCCCTCGTGATCAGTTTATGGACCTATCATCTTAACCAATCTTTGATTTGGGTATGGGCTATCATCAAATCAAATCAGAACCAACGATGTTCATAATGTTGTCTTACTCGTGGTTGATTCCTCGGGAATACACAATTATATCCTTTGGTCTGACCAATGCTATCACCACGTTCATTTAATTATGGAATTCCATTTATATGGAAACCTGGATGAATTTTTTTTTAGCCCATCGACAACATCCTTGTCTTCTCCATAACTTTGATGAACATTAAGCTAGTGTTGGAAACTTTTGAAAGCATTTGTTCATGCTAGCTCATGAAGCATATGTTCGAATGTAAGAAGTGACTTCCTCTAGTTCATGTGCATTTGATGCAAGTTGCCGCCGTGTATTTGAGAAAGACAATGTTGCTTCCTTTGGAATCATCCCAAATCGATCATGCATATGTGCGAAGTATTCGGTGGTTTGGAGACTTGCAATCTTCACTCTATATGTGTCCCTAGCACACCAAGCCACTGATTGATTTGTTCAAGGAGAAGAAGTTCCTTCTTAAGAATCATGACTTATGTTAGGACTTCGCTATCCTCATTGATGGTTCCCCTCCTGAACTCGGTAGTGTTTTGTTGTAAGACTACCATGTGTTCAGGCTTGTATGGGACAACGTGTTCACATGTTTGTAGCAGAACCAGCTCATGTTTTGGAGCTTACTATTGTAGTTCATTTCCCGAGAATCTCGCAACGGCATCTCGTCGATTTGTGTTGCAAACTTTCATTTTTCTTCCTAGACTCGATGAGTCTGGAATATCCTGACACCAACCAGATCTGAATCTTAGGCAGAGATGATGGTTGGAACATTTCCTAAGAACTATAATATTGGTCCCTCGATAACCGGTAAAGTGGATGTCGTGGCCAACACACCCAGCCGGAAGACCTATTATTGTAGTATCTTGATTGAGGAAGTTGGCCACCTCCCCATGAGGATTTCTTATGGATTTACTTCCGTAGTTATTCCATATTATTTTTGTGTTCCCGAAGTCTGACCTTTACTTGATGTCCTAGATATCAACCCGGTTTATTAAATGTGTTGCGCTAGCACATCAAGGAGAACATTAGAAGCGGAGTGCTAAATGTATCTTGGTCGATCATCCAGATTTTGTCCCCTTGGTCTCGCCAAGGTGAAATCTGAGAAGGCGTTATCTTCCTTTGCATCTGCATTGTCTGTCACTATTCATCATGGTAGTAAGATGTGTTGCCAGGATCCTTGACACGGATGTTGGTAAAACCTTGATGAATATGGAAGTGCTCAAGTTCTGGAGAGCACGCGCAAGCAAAATCATCCCTTGTGTTGTTTTCAACAAGGTAATCCACGTCATCCATTCTAATCCAAGTATGCCATTCTACCGAACTCTTTCAAACGATCGGTCGAGATTTGCCCTAGGCTGGTATAGAGAGTCTCAATGATCTCTATACCAAAGGTAATTCTTTTTGCCACTTAAGGTAATAATTCTGCGAATCACCCTCCTCCTAGGTGCCTCGTTGTGGTATCATGGCAACTCAACTCCTCGCTACGTTGACAACCGTTCATCACCCTCTTAGGTATGGAATTGTTGTCTACCTAGTGAACCCTCATCATCTGTTCCACTCCATCCCTCTAGATGTATGCTTCGTGTCTCAGCTTGGGGGATGCTGCTATGTCTCATCCCATGAGTTGATCCTGAGTTGTTCGGTCTTTGAGAAGATCAATTCTTCTAGAGTTTTCCTTTCCTCTTCTTGTCATGTTAGTTGGAGTTCTCAGAGCAAGACGTCCGGACAAAGATGAGGATCAAATCAACGTTCTTATGAAGTGCACCCTGGATCGTGAAGATTGTGTTAGTTTGTGTCCCCTTTGTCCTCCTACCTCACGTCTTGAATCTCGGGGCGAGATTCTTGTTTAGTGGGGGTGAGTTGTCACATCCCTAGCCTTGCTATGCACTAGGACTAGCTTGGTTGTTGCATCATGTCTAATTTATTTGAAAGTTGAAATGGGGATTGCTCAAACCCTAGCACCAGATCAAATCAACTAGGTTAAAATAAAAATATTCTCAATGAACCCAAAATGCCCTTCAGAGAAGTTCATCATTTTTGGATTAGTCTAGAACCTCTCCCAAAAATGGTGCACATTTTTCTAGGCCATTCTGGATTTTTGAATTAAATCATATGTTATTTGCATTTGGGCATTTAATTGCTAAATAATATTTTAAATGCTCAAATAGTCATAAACTGAAATATTTGTTGTTGGTAATATTCCAAACAGTGACATTGAGAAGTTTCATGATTTTTGGAAATGCCCTGGCATTTTTATTAAAGCCAAACGCAATTACAGAAAATAGAAAACAGAAACAATTTAGAAAAGAGAGAGAGAACGCTTACCTGGGCCACTTACCTGGCCACCTACCTGTGCAGCCCACCAAAGCCGGCCCAGCCCAGCCACCGTTCCAGCAAGCTGCTTGGCTTGGCCAGGCAGGCAGGCAGCTGCTCGACGACGAGCACAGCATGCGTGCCACGCAGCTGCCCGTCGCCTCGCCGCTCCCATCGTCCAGCTGTTAACGTGGGACGAACGCTCTCCCTCTCCCCGACCCCGCAGACACCCGCTCCTCCCCCTGGCTCCTCTCTCTCGCCCTCCCCGACGTCGCCCGAGACGTCGTCGTCGCCGCCGCTCGCCACAGTCGCGTCCAACGCCGTCCCCACGCCCTCTCACCGTGTCCGGACGGTTTCGTCGTCGTCGGCTACGTCGACTAGCCAAGCCGCACGACGCCGGAGCCCCTGCATCATCCCCGCCGCCGTCGTCTTCAACCTCGGGCCGCCCAGATCGCCATCGCTGTTCCGACCGCACCGAGCCCTCCTCGAGCACGCTGACCATCCCTGCGGTTTTTCTGTGAGCTGCTGAACCTCCCCGTGCTTTCCATTTCGCCCCTAGAGTATCGTAGACGCCGCGTCTCCTGTGCCCGAATGCGCCGCCGCCTGACCTCGTCGTCGGTGCTGCTCCGGTGACCATTTGGTCACGGGCTTGTGCCCGTCACACTCCTCGCGCCGCGTAGAGACCGTAGGTGTTAGCGCCACACCGCCTAGGCCACTGCAGCCACGCGCACGAGCTGGCCCGAGCTTCGTCCTCCGCCAAACTCGTCGCCGGCGATGCTCCGGCCACTCCCCGGCCAAGCCATCACCACGGCTGGATGCGGGCGAGCACCAGCTGCCCGTAGCTGCTCTCCGCGTAGCAAATGAAGCCCTGTGGGCAAAACCCGCAGCACGCCGCCACGTCTGGCCTCGCCGGCGGCTAAACGCCGGCAGGCTTTGACCCGTTGACCGGCGGGTTTGACCCTGCTGACTTAGTTGACTAGGTGGGGCCCTCTGCTAATTAACCTAGTTTAGGTTTAATCAAAATTAGTTAGTCTAATTAGCTACTAACAAGCGGGACCCACTGGTCAGGTTGACCTGGACGCCCCTGTTGACCCCCTGACGTCACTCTGACGCACTGCTGATGCAATAACTAATTTCTGGATTTATTTTTATTTAGAAAATTCCACAAATTGTTGCAAACTTCTAAAAATCATAGAAAATCAACCGTAGCTCCAAATCAAATAAATTATATATAAAAAATGATCAGAAAAATCCAATCTATCCATCTGCACCGGTTTCATGCATGTTAGAACACATTAACCTTGCTGTTTAGGTGAAACAAGTTAATGCACTAATATGACCTCTTAAAATGGGTTTGCATTTGAATCTTTGGTTCAAATGGACTCATCTCAATTTGTTCTAGCTTGCATTAGCCAAAACACATTTTTATTGCCATGTCATAGCATGCATCATATTGTTGCATTGCATTGATTGTGTTCTTTCTCTGTTGCCGGTGTTTGTTCCCCCATAGTAGACGTGGTTCCGACGATGAGTTCGATGACACCGATGAAGAACTATATTATCTTCGGAAGTGCCAGGAAAGCAAAACCCCCTTGTTCATTCCGATATAATCCCACTCTCTCGCTCCTGCTCTCTTTTACTGCATTAGGACAACAACGATTCATCTATTACTTGCTGCGGTAGCTGAACCCCTTTATCCTCTGCATGACCTGTCATTGCCACAGTAAATAGATGAAACCCACTAGCATGAGTAGGAGTTGTTTGAGCCCTGTTGTGCCTACTCATTCATGCTTGCTTGTCATGCCTGCTACTGCTTAGAGTTGAGTCCGGTCTGATTCATCGGGGATGAATTGGAGGTGTGTCAACATGTCCTACTGTGTGTGAGCTAAGTGTGTGAACACGATTTGGTAAAGGTAGCGGTGAGAGTCCATGTAGGAGTACATGGTGGGTTGTCTCATTGAAGCCGTCCTTAGGAACTGAGTTCTGTGTTTGTGATCCACGAACAGTTGCTACCACACATTGGGTTCCGGTAACTCGACCCCTCTCGACTTATTAATCAACATGATCTCTGTCCAGGAGTTGCAACTAGTTTCTGGTGTTTGTAGGTAGTGTTAGTAGTCTACCAAGTGGCACCCGGTACAGGTGGGCTTGGGACAGACTAGGCACAATGGCCCGGTGTACCAAGTGGCACCCGGATGGTGGACTTGGGAACCCTGCACACATCGTTTGGGGCCATGAGCGACACCCCGGCCGGATCTCCTTGCGGATGGAACCCGAATAGGCGATAAACCTGGATGAGACACTTGTGTGGTTAGTCAGGTCGTGGCCGACACCCTCGCTGGGCTTCCGCTTGAAGGTTGCCGAGTACATGTCGTGTAAACGGCGGTAAGTGGTGAGAGCGTGTGTGAAAAAGTACACCCCTGCAGGGTTAATATGATCTATTTGAATAGCTGTGTCCGTGGTAAATGACTTCTGGGTTGCCTATACAGTTCATAGACAAGTGAAAGTGGATACTCTAAAATGCGCAAGATAAGCGTGAGTGCTATGGATGGCGTTCTCGTAGGGAGACGGGAGCGGATCCATAGTGGTGTATTGATATGGTGAATATGTGGACTCGTGTGCGCCACCTCAAAACAGTTACTTGCAGTCGTAGTTTAGGATAGCCACTGAGTCAAAGATGGCTTGCTGCAGTTAAACCCTGTTGGAAATATGCCCTAGAGGCAATAATAAATAAGTTATTATTATATTTCTTTGTTCATGATAATAGTCTTTTATTCATGCTATAACTGTATTATCCGGTAATCGTAATACACATGTGAATACATAGACCACAATATGTCCCTAGTGAGCCTCTAGTTGACTAGCTCGTTGTGATCAACAGATAGTCATGGTTTCCTGGCTATGTACATTGGATGTCCTTGATAACGGGATCACATCATTAGGAGAATGATGTGATGGACAAGACCCAATCCTAAGCATAGCACAAAGATCGTGTAGTTCGTTTGCTAGAGCTTTGCCAATGTCAAGTATCTCTTCCTTTGACCATGAGAGCGTGTAACTCCTGGATACCGTAGGAGTGCTTTGGGTGTATCAAACGTCACAACGTAACTGGGTGACTATAAAGGTGCACTACAGGTATCTCCGAAAGTATCTATTGTTTTATGCGGATCGAGACTGGGATTTGTCACTCCGTGTAAACGGAGAGGTATCTCTGGGCCCACTTGGTAGGACATCATCATAATGTGCACAATGTGACCAAGGGGTTGATCACGGGATGATGTGTTACGGAACGAGTAAAGAGACTTGCCGGTAACGAGATTGAACAAGGTATCGGTATACCGACGATCGAATCTCGGGCAAGTAAAATACCGCTAGACAAAGGGAATTGTATACGGGATCGATTGAGTCCTTGACATTGTGGTTCATCTGATGAGATCATCGTGGAACATGTGGGAGCCAACATGGGTATCCAGATCCCGCTGTTGGTTATTGACCGGAGAACGTCTCAGTCATGTCTGCATGTCTCCCGAACCCGTAGGGTCTACACACTTAAGGTTCGATGACGCTAGGGTTATAAAGGAAGCTTGTATGTGGTTACTGCTGCTGGATGGAGTCTTCCTCAACCTCTCCCTCTCTCCTTGCTGGATCAAGGCGTGGGAGACATCGTCGAGCTGTACGTGTGTTGAACGCGGAGGTGCCGTCCGTTCGGCACTAGGATCATCGGTGATCTGAATCACGACGAGTACGACTCCATCAACCCCGTTCACTTGAACGCTTCCGCTTAGCGACCTACAAGGGTATGTAGATGCACTCTCCTTCTACTCGTAGCTGGTCTCTCCATAGATAGATCTTGGTGATGCGTAGGAAAATTTTGAATTTCTGCTACGTTCCCCAACAGTGGCATCATGAGCTAGGTCTATTGCGTAGATTCTTTGCACGAGTAGAACACAAAGTAGTTGTGGGCGTTGATGTTGTTCAATATGCTTACCGTTACTAGTCCAATCTTGTTTCGACGGTATTGTGGGATGAAGCGGCCCGGACCGACCTTACACATACTCTTACGTGAGACAGGTTCCACCGATTGACATGCAATTGGTGCATAAGGTGGCTAGCGGGTGCCAGTCTCTCCCACTTTAGTCGGAACGGATTCGATGAAAAGGGTCCTTATCAAGGGTAAATAGCAATTGGCATATCACATTGTGGTTTTGCGTAGGTAAGAAACGTTCTTGCTAGAAACCCATAGCAGCCACGTAAAACATGCAAACAACAATTAGAGGACGTCTAACTTGTTTTTGCAGGGTATGCTATGTGATGTGATATGGCCAAGAAGAATGTGATGAATGATATGTGATGTATGAGATTGATCATGTTCTTGTATTAGGATTCACGACTTGCATGTCGATGAGTATGACAACCGGCAGGAGCCATAGGAGTTGTCTTAATTTATTGTATGACCTGCGTGTCATTGAAGAACGCCATGTAAACTACTTTACTTTATTGCTAAACGCGTTAGTCATATAAGTAGAAGTAGTCGTTGGCGTGACAACTTCATGAAGACACGATGATGGAGATCATGGTGTCAAGCCGGTGACAAGATGATCATGGAGCCCCGAAGATGGAGATCAATGGAGCTATATGATATTGGCCATATCATGTCACAACTATATAATTGCAAGTGATGTTTATTATGATTATGCATCTTGTTTACTTAGGACGACGATAGTAAATAAGATGATCCCTTACAAAATTTCAAGAAGTGTTCTCCCCTAACTGTGCACCGTTGCTACAGTTCGTCGCTTCTAAGCACCACGTGATGATCGGGTGTGATGGATTCTTACGTTCACATACAACGGGTGCAAGACAGTTTTACACAGCGAAAACACTTAGGGTTAACTTGACGAGCCTAGCATGTGCAGACATGGCCCCGGAACACGGAGACCGAAAGGTCGAGCATGAGTCGTATAGTAGATACGATCAACATGAAGATGTTCACCGATGATGACTAGTCCGTCTCACGTGATGATCGGACACGGCCTAGTTGACTCGGATCATGTGATCACTTAGATGACCAGAGGGATGTCTATCTAAGTGGGAGTTCATAAGATGAACTTAATTATCCTGAACATAGTCAAAAGACCTTTTGCAAATTATGTCGTAGCTCACGCTATAGTTCTACTGTTTAGATATGTTCCTAGAGAAAATATAGTTGAAAGTTGAAAGTAGCGATTATGCGGACAGTAGAAAGCTTATGTCCTTAATGCACTGCTCAATGTGCTGAACCCCAAACGTCGTCTGTGGATGTTTCGAACATCGAACATACACGTTTTGATAACTACGTGATAGTTCAGTTAAACGGTTTAGAATTGAGGCACCAAAGATGTTTTTGAAACATCGCGAAACATATGAGATGTTTTGAGGGCTGAAATTGGGATTTCAGGCTCGTGCCCACGTCAAGAGGTATAAGACCTCCGACGATTTTCTTAGCCTGCAAACTAAGGGAGAAAAGCTCAATCGTTGAGCTTGTGCTCAGATTGTCTGAGTGCAACAATCACTTGAATCGAGTGGGAGTTGATCTTCCAGATGAGATAGTGATGTTTCCCCAAAGTCATTGCCACCAAGCTGCTAGAGCTTCGTGATGAACTAACATAGCAGGGATAGATATGATGATCCTTGAAATATTCGTGATGTTTGACACCGCGAAAGTAGAAATCAAGAAGGAGCATCAATTGTTGATGGTTGGTGAAACCACTAGTTTCAAGAAGGGCAAGGGAACAAAGGGATACTTCATGAAACAACAATTCAGCTGCTGCTCTAGTGAAGAAACCCAAGGTTGAACCCAAACCCGAGACTAAGTGCTTCTGTAATAAGGGGAACAGCCACTGGAGCAGAACTACCCTAGATACTTGGTAGATGAGAAGGCTGGCAAGGTCGATAGAAGTATATTGGATATACATTATGCTAATGTGTACTTTACTAGTACTCCCAGTAGCACCAGGGTATAAGATACCGGTTCGGTTGCTAAGTGTTAGTAACTCGAAATAAAGAGCTACGGAATAAACAGAGACTAGCTAAAGGTGAGCCGACGATATGTGTTGGAAGCATTTCCAAGTTTGATGTGATCAAACATCGCACGCTCCCTCTACCATCAACATTAGTATTAAACTTGAATAATTGTCATTTGGTGCTTGCGTTGAGCATAGACATGATTGGATTATGTCTATCGCAATACGGTTATTCATTTAAGGAGAATAATGGTTACTCTATTTATTTGAATAAAACCTTCAATGGTCTTGCACCTAAAGGAATGGTTTATTGAATCTCGATCGTAGTGATACATATTTTCATGCCAAAAGACATAAGATAGTAATGATAGTACCACTTACTTGTGGCACTGCCATGTAAGTCATAATGGTATAAAACGCATGAAGAAGCTCCATGTTGATGGATCTTTGGACTCACTCGTTTTTGAAAAGTTTGAGACATGCGAACCATGTTTATTGGTGTATACGCATGAAGAAACTCCATGCAGATGGATCGTTTGGACTCACTTGATTTTGGATCACTTGAGATATGCAAATCATACCACATAGGCAAGATGACTGAAAAGCCTCGGTTTCAGTAAAATGGAACAAGATAGCAACTTGTTGGAAGCAACACATTTTGATGTGTGCAGTCCAATGAGTGCTGAGGCAAGCAGTGAATATCGTTGTGTTCTTACTTCACTGATGATTCGAGTAGATGTTGAGAATATTTACTTGATGAAACACAAGTCTGAATTATTGAATGGTTCAAGTAATTTCAGAGTGAAGTAGCAGATCATTGTGACAAGAGGATAAAATGTCTATGATATGATCATAGAGATGAATATCTGAGTTATGAGTTTTGGCACACAATTAAGACATTGTGGAAATTGTTTCGCAATTAATACTGCCTGGAACACCATAATGTGATGGTGTGTCCGAACATCATAGTTGCACCCTATTGGATATGGTGCGTACCATGATGTCTCTTATCGAATTACCACTATCGTTCATGGGTTAGGCATTAGAGACAACCACATTCACTTTAAATAGGGCACGACGTAATTCCGATGAGATGACACCGTATGAATTATGGTTTAGAGAAACCTAAATTGTCGTTTCTTAAAGGTTTGGGGGTGCGACGCTTATGTGAAAAAGTTTCAGGATTAAGCTCGAACCCAAAGCGGATAAAGTACATCTTCATAGGACACCCAAAATAGTTGGGTATACCTCCTAATTCAGATCCAAAAGCAATATGAATTGTTTCTAGAATCGTGTCCTTTCTCGAGGAAAAGTTTCTCTCGAAAGAATTGAGTGGGAAGATGGTGGAGACTTGATATGGTTATTGAACCATCACTTCAACCAGTGTGTATCAGGGCACAGGAAGTTGTTCATGTGGCACCTACACCAATTGAAGTAGAAGCTTATGATAATGATCATGAAGTTTCGGATCAAGTCACTGCCGTACCTCGTAGGGTGACAAGGATACGTACTACTTCAGAGTGGTACAGTAATCCTGTCTTGAAGGTCATGTTGCTAGACAACAATGAACCTACGAGCTATGGAGAAGCGACGGTGGGCCCAAATTCCAACAAATGGTTAGAAGCCATAAAATCCGAGAACGGATCCATGGACTTTGGTGGACTTGCCCGATGATCGGCAAGCCATTAAGATAAATGGATCTTTAAGAAGAAGACGGACGTGGATGGTAATGTCACCGTCCATGAAGCTCGACTTGTGGCGAAAAGTTTTTCACAAGTCCAAGGAGTTGACTACGATGAGTTTTTCTCATCCGTAGCGATGCTTAAAGTCCGTCGGATTCATGTTAGCATTAGCTGCATTTATGAAATCTGGCAGATGGATGTCAAGACAAGTTTCCTTACCAGTTTTCGTAAGGAAAGGTTGTATGCAATACAATCAGAAAAGTTTTGTCGATCCTAAGGATGCTAAAAGGTATGCTAGCTCCAGCGATCCTTCTAAGGACTGGAGTAAGCATCTTGGAGTTGGAATGTACGCTTTGATAAGATGATCAAAGATTTTGGGTCTATACAAAGTTTATGAGAAACTTGTATTTCCAAAGAAGTGAGTGGGAGCACTATAGAATTTCTGATGAGTATATGTTGTTGACATATTGTTGATCAGAAATGACGTAGAATTTCTGGAAAGCATATAGGGTTATTTTGAAAGTGTTTTTCAATGGAAAACCTGGATTAAGCTGCTTGAGCATTAAGCATCAAGATCTATAAGGATAGATCAAAACGCTTAATGGTACTTTCAAATGAGCACATACCTTGACATGTTCTTGAAGGTGTTCAAGATGGACCAGTCAAAGAAGGAGTTCTTGCCTGAGTTGTAAGGTACGAAGTTAAGACTTAAAGCTCGACCACGGCAGAATAGAGAGAAAGGACGAAGGTCGTCCCCTATGCTTAAGACGTAGGCTCTTCAGTATGCTATGCTGTGTACCGCACCTGAAGTGTGCCTTGCCATGAGTCAGTCAAGGGGTACAAGAGTGATCCATGAATGGATCACAGGACAACGGTCAAAGTTATCCTTAGTAACTAGTGGACTAAGGAATTTTCTCGATTATGGAGGTGGTAAAAGAGTTCGTCGTAAAGGGTTATGTCGATGCAAGCTTGACACCTATCTGGATAGCTCTGAGTAGAGAGACCGGATACATATAATGGAGCAATAATTTAGAATAGCTCCAAGTAGAACAGTTATTTGGAATAGCTCCAAATAGAGCGTGGTAGCTGCATCTAGGAGATGACATAGAGATTTGTAAAGCACACACGGATCTGAAAGGTTCAGACCCGTTGACTAAAACCTCTCTCACAAGCAGAACATGACCAAACCCCAGATCTCATTGAGTCTTGATCACATGATGATGTGAACTAGTTTAGTGACACTAGTAAACTCTTTGGATGTTGGTCACATGGTGATGTGACCTGTCAGTGTTAATCACATGGTGATGTGAACTAGATTATTGACACTAGTGCAAGTGGGAGACTGTTGGAAATATGCCCTAGAGGCAATAATAAATAAGTTATTATTATATTTCTTTGTTCATGATAATAGTCTTTTATTCATGCTATAACTGTATTATCCGGAAATCGTAATACACGTGTGAATACATAGACCACAATATGTCCCTAGTGAGCCTCTAGTTGACTAGCTCGTTGTGATCAACAGATAGTCATGGTTTCCTGGCTATGGACATTGGATGTCCTTGATAACGGGATCACATCATTAGGAGAATGATGTGATGGACAAGACCCAATCCTAAGCATAGCACAAAGATCGTGTAGTTCGTTTGCTAGAGCTTTGCCAATGTCAAGTATCTCTTCCTTTGACCATGAGAGCGTGTAACTCCTAGATACCGTAGGAGTGCTTTGGGTGTATCAAACGTCACAACGTAACTGGGTGACTATAAAGGTGCACTACAGGTATCTCCGAAAGTATCTATTGTTTTATGCGGATCGAGATTGGGATTTGTCACTCCGTGTAAACGGAGAGGTATCTCTGGGCCCACTCGGTAGGACATCATCATAATGTGCACAATGTGACCAAGGGGTTGATCACGGGATGATGTGTTACGGAACGAGTAAAGAGACTTGCCGGTAACGAGATTGAACAAGGTATCGGTATACCGACGATCGAATCTCGGGCAAGTAAAATACCGCTAGTCAAAGGGAATTGTATACGGGATCAATTGAGTCCTTGACATCGTGGTTCATCCGATGAGATCATCGTGGAACATGTGGGAGCCAACATGGGTATCCAGATCCCACTGTTGGTTATTGACCGGAGAACGTCTCGGTCATGTCTGCATGTCTCCCGAACCCGTAGGGTCTACACACTTAAGGTTCGATGACGCTAGGGTTATAAAGGAAGCTTGTATATGGTTACCGAATGTTGTTCGGAGTCCCGGATGAGATCCCGGACGTCACGAGGAGTTCCGGAATGGTCCGGAGGTAAAGATTTATATATAGGAAGTCCTGTTTCGGCCATCGGGACAAGTTTCGGGGTCATCGGTATTGTACCGGGACCACCGGAAGGGTCCCGGGGGCCCACCGGGTGGGGCCACCTGCCCCGGGGGGCCACATGGGCTGTAGGGGGTGCGCCTTGGCCTACATGGGCCAAGGGAACCAGCCCCAAGAGGCCCATGCGCCTAGGGAACCCTAGAGGGAAGAGTCCTCAAGGGGGAAGGCACCTCCGAGGTGCCTTGGGGAGGATGGACTCCTCCCCCCCCTCTTGGCCGCACCCCTTTCTTGGAGGAAGGGGCAAGGCTGTGCCTCCCCCCTCTCCCTTGCCCCTATATATAGTGGAGGGGAGGGAGGGCATCCATACCTGAGCCCTTGGCGCCTCCCTCCCTCTCGTGACACCTCCTCCTCTCCCGTAGGTGCTTGGCGAAGCCCTGCAGGATTGCCACGCTCCTCCATCACCACCACGCCGTTGTGCTGCTGCTGGATGGAGTCTTCCTCAACCTCTCCCTCTCTCCTTGCTGGATCAAGGCGTGGGAGACATCATCGAGCTGTACGTGTGTTGAACGCGGAGGTGCCGTCCGTTCGGCACTAGGATCATCGGTGATCTGAATCACGACGAGTACGACTCCATCAACCCCGTTCACTTGAACGCTTCCGCTTAGCGATCTACAAGGGTATGTAGATGCACTCTCCTTCTACTCGTAGCTAGTCTCTCCATAGATAGATCTTGGTGACGCGTAGGAAAATTTTGAATTTCTGCTACGTTCCCCAACAAACCCCACCACCCCCTTTGTTGATACTGATGCATATGTAGTTAGTTCTGATGTAAGTCTTGCTGGGTACATTTGTACTCACATTGCTTAATTTATGTTTTTGCAGAGAGACTTCAGTCTCGCTAGTAGTTCCACGTGGACTTCGACGTTTAGCTTGTTACCTCAGCTACGATCTTGTGCCCTCGGCAGGATCTGGTAGATAGTCAGGCTTCTCAGCCTTTTTCATTTGTAGATGTCTGTACTCAGACATGTTAAGCTTCCGCTTGTGCTTTGACTTGTATGCCCTGAATGTTGGGTCATGAGACCCATGTTTATAATATCTCGCTCCTCGGAGCCTATTGAATAAAATACTTGAGTCATAGAGTCATGTTGTGATGCCATGTTGTATTTACACATATCGAGCATATTGTGTGTATGTTATTGAAATGCTTGGTATGTGTGGGATCTGACAACCTAGTTGTTTATCCTTGGTAGCCTCTCTTACCGGGAAATGTCTCCTAGTGCTTCCACTGAGCCTTGGTAGCTTGCTACTGCTCCGGAACACTTAGGCTGGCCGGCATGTGTCCTTCTTCGTTCCTGTGTCTGTTCCTTCGGGGAAATGTCACGCGGTGTCTACCGGAGTCCTGTTAGCCTGCTACAGCCCGGTTTACTGGAGTCCTGCTAGCCCAGTTGCTACAGCCCGGATTCACTCGCTGATGACCGACACGTTCAATGTTGGGTCATGTATGCCTGTCCTTGTAAGTTAGTGCCACTTTGGGTTCATGACTAGCCATGTCAGCCCGGGTTCTTTGTCATATGGATGCTAGCGGCACTATCATATACGTGAGCCAAAAGGCGCAAACGGTCCCGGGCCAGGTATGGTGGCACCCGTGGGAATACCGTGCGTGAGGCCGCAAAGTGATATGATGTGTTACATGCTAGATCGGTGTGACGTAGGATCGGGGTCCTGACACAGACGCCCGACTGCGGCATGTTAATTTATTTATTTTTCCTTTCAAGGCGTCGCTTCAGACACCCGATCGGTCTTCACTTATTTTATTGGGATTTCAGGAGGACTACCGTCTGACTTCCTTTTTATTTAACCTGACGTGCAAATTTATTATTTGAGTGTGCATTACTAATCTGCTCATGTGCACCATGTTTGCATTCGTTATATCTTATGTCCAACCTGTCTTGCGAGTACATTCAAAGTACTCACCTGGCTTGTTGATTTGGCCAGATGTTGACGAAGGCGATCTTATGGATGAAGAATACTATAGCAAGTCCGACGCCTAAAGGAGTCCCAGTCAGTCCCGTGCGATCCTGGAATTGGTCACTTGTATCATATACGCTTCCGCTACCCAAATAAATCATCGAGCCTCACTCTGGCGCTCGATGAGTTGTAAGATTTAGGAGTCATGTCACCCACGTCACTGTGACATATCCACCACCCCTTTTATTACGAGTTAGTAGTTACGCCACCGTACTCCTTGTGTCATATCCGCCTTTATGTATAATATTGGCGTGCTTGTAATAAATTGTTGAGCAGCCTCAGCTCAACCTTGTATAATATTTAGTACTACTGGATTTCTGTATCAAGGATTTGTCTACTAGTAAGGAAGATTTTCCTATACTGGTCCGATGAAAGGGTCGGTTTCTCAATAAATGTTTTATTGGAAAACCGGTCCTGACAAACTTGGTATTAGAGCCAGGCTGACTGTAGGAAGCCACTAGGTGTGATTGCTAATCGGTTATTAGCATAATAAGTGCTTTTATTTATCTATTTGCAATTATAGCAATTTTCTGCTAGTCATCATAAATTTATGATTTGACTATTCGGACTTTTTGTCTACTTTTGTTACAGGTGTTCGCCAATGTACCTGAGGGGTTTATCAAGCTTCTTGTCTCCATCACCAAAGTCGCGATCAGGCCATCGACTCGTCCGGAGTTCACACTCTACCAGCACAAGATCAGCGACAGCGTGTCCATGCACCAGGCCGCGGTGCAATTCAAGGGAGGACGTGCTGAGTCACGCCGCTTCCGATTTGTGGGAAGGTCCATGCCTATAGAGAGGCATGCCATGCAGATGGCTGCCCGTGAGGCGATAGCTCGTCTCCGGGATGTTCTTCCTTTGATGAAGACTCAACGCTATCGCTACCTCCCATGCCACGTACCATACACATGTCACTATGCGTTCGCTTGCGCTAGGGGGAGAGAGATGAGGCTATTGAGATGTTGGTTGAATATCTCAAAGCTCTTGAGGCAGCTTTTGATAACCTCGTGGACGACTTTGTGGCTACTCGTATGGACTTCGTGCAGGGCGGTTCCGCCAACGGGAGGGAGCTCCTCCATACAGCACCAACACTGACTTACGTCTCGTCCTCAGCATCCCATGCACCTTCCATCTTTGCCAACGCTCGCCGCCTACCTACTCCTGAAGAGTTTGACCAAGTCATTGCTCCTACCCCAGTCAGAGCTGCACCACCTAACGCGCCCGCACCAGCTCCTCAACTCAGTACTTCACGCCTGGAGCCTATTAGTGAGGAGGAGGTTGAGTCTCCAGCATCACTGGCTCTTACCCTTGGCAGGCCGAGGGAAGTTCTTACCATCTCCGACTGAGTGCGCCTAGCAGCCGTGCGATGTACCAGCTTGTATGATATGTTTATATATACATAGGTTTGGTGAGAAGTAGTTTGTGTGCGCATCATGTAGCTTCTCGGAGAAGTGCAGTAGCCTAAATAACATGTCAGGAATGTGTAAGCACATCCTGAGTGATGTATTGTATACTTACTGCTTGCATGTAAAATATGTACTAAGCGGCCCTTCTCCATGCGCAATCAAGTATTTTCTTTAAAAATCTTGGAGTCTTTAAAAATTCCGCATTTGCAAAATTAATTATTTTTGCCACTTAGTTTTTCTCATGGGTTCTGCAAAAATACCCCAAAGTGGAGAACGCCTCGTCCCTGGACTCGTTCGATGCCAAGTCCGCCGGAAGAAAATTATGGTACCTAAACAAGTAACAATTTTACAGAGGGCAGTCAAGTCAGCAAGGCAGTGAAGAAGCATTTTCTCAAGTATGCCGCCTTTATGAGCAAAGCCAGCAACAACATCAAGAAATGATGAACCATGTTATCAATATGGGAAATCACCATGGACCGTATCAGCAGCAATCCAAATTGTCTGAACTACAAAAGACACGTCCCCCAACGTTCTCTCACACTAATAGACCTCTTGAGGCCGATGATTGGCTTCGAGACATTGAGAGGAAATTAATTATTGCACAATGTTTGGACCATGAGAAGGTACCATATGCACCTCACTATCTCATTGGAGCAGCTGCATCATGGTGGGAAAATTTTCTACACATGCACCCCAATGAAAATAACATCACCTAGGAACAATTTAAAGAAGGTTTTCGTGGGGCGCACATTCCCAGAAGCATTATGAAGATCAAGAAAAGGGAGTTTGATGACCTCAAGCAGAGAAGCATTACAGCGACTGAGTACAACAGTCAGTTTACTCAATTATCTCGTTATGCCAACGAAGAGCACATGACTGAAAATAAAAAGATGGAAAAATTCCTGGACGGTCTGGCACCAGGAATTAAATGCCAGCTGGTCGTACACATATTTCCGGATTTCAAGGCACTTGTGGACAAAGCCATTACATTGGAAAATGAGCACCACAGCTTGGAGGATTTTTGCAAGCGCAAAAGGGATCAGACTACTCATGCTCGCAACAACCGGAACAAGACTGATTTTCAGAAAAGTGGAGCAAACAAATCCACGACCAATGTTCCATGCCCAAACAAAAAATTCATGAAAGGGACAAGGATTTTACATATCGTGCAGGTGTTACTTCCTACGCTTGTGGAGAGGAAGGACACTATGCCAAACAGTGCCCAAAGCCAAGAAACTCGGCCCCCAAGCCAAACAACAATGGCAATAATTCAACACCCAAGCGAAACAACTTCAATCACAATAACAATCACAAGAAGGGTCACCTGAACCATGTGATCAAGGAGGAAGCATAGAATGCCCCGGATATCGTGCTCGGTATGTTTCCTGTTAACTCAATACCTGCCACGGTTTTGTTTGATTCTGGAGCTTCTCACTCGTTCATTTCGAAGAAATTTGCTTTGCAACATGATTTTTCGATGCTTCCTTTCGAAAAATCCATGACCATCAAGTCCCCCGAGATTAAGCAAATCACTCAGAGTTACTGCCAAGGTGTGGTTATTGAGTTTGAGGGACTGAAGTTTCACGCAAACCTCATTGTATTGGAAAATAAGGGACTAGATGTTATCCTAGGAATGGACTGGTTAACCACCAACAAGGGATTTATCGACTGCTTCAATCGGACTGTAATTCTTACCCATCATCACGGGAAGACGATAAAAGTTGCAGCTCAAGAAAGACCAATGTCACGGCAACCAAGGTTGAATAAGGTGGACACTTTAGAGTTAAGAAAAGTTCCAGTTGTATGTGAGTTCCCCGACGTATTTGCCGAAGAACTACCAGGCATGCCACCAGACCGGGAGATAGAGTTCATCATTGAACTAGCACCTGGAACCACCCCTATTTACAAGAAACCCTATAGAATGACACCCTCTGAATTGGTAGAATTAAAGAAGCAAATAAAAGAATTACTCGACAAAGGATTTATACGAGCCAGCTCCTCACCTTGGGGTTCACTAGTATTATTTTCCAAGAAAAAGGATGGGACACTGAGATTATGTATCGATTATCGAGCACTCAACATGGTCACCATCAAAAACAAATATCCGATGCCACGGATAAATGATTTATTTGACCAGCTCGCGCAAGCGAAGGTTTTCTCAAAAATTGATTTAAGGTCGGGGTATCATCAATTAAAAGTACAGACAGAAGATATTCCCAAGACAGCATTCACCTCCAGATACGGACTATATGAGTTTACAGTAATGCCGTTTGGACTGACGAACGCCCCCGCATATTTTGTCCACCTCATGAACAAAGTGTTTATGAAATTTATGGACAAATTTGTTGTGGTGTTCATCGACGATATTATGGTATACTATAAGACACCAGAAGAGCATGCTGAACATCTCAGGATTGTACTGGGATAATTAAGGAAACATCAACTATACGCCAAATTCAGCAAATGTGAATTTTGGTTAAGACAGGTTGGTTTTCTGGGCCATGTATTGACCCAAGAAGGTGTTGCCGTAGACCCAGAAAAAGTCAAAGTCGTACTTGGCTGGAAACCACCAGCCAGCGTGACAGATGTACAAAGTTTCCTGGGAATGGCAGGATATTACCGAAGGTTTATTGAAGGGTTCTCCACCATAGCAAAACCAATGACGCAGTTACTCAAGAAGGATAAGAAATTTGTATGGACTGAAGCTTGCGAGAAAAGTTTCCAAGAACTCAAAAGGAAATTAACAACATCACCAGTATTAGTTGTGCCAGACATACACAAAAGTTTTGAAGTGTATTGTGACGCATCCCGGAAGGGCCTCAGACGCGTATTAATGCAAGAAGGCAAAGTAGTCACATACGCTTCCAAGCAACTACGAAAGCATGAAGAAAATTATCCTACTCATGACCTAGAGTTGGCAGCAGTCATTCAGGCACTCAAATAATGGAGGCACTTTCTGCTTGGAAATCGTTGTGAAATATATACGGACCATAAAAGCCTCAAATATATTTTCACACGACCAGAACTCAATTTACGACAACGACGCTGGTTGGAATTAGTGAAAGATTAAGATGTTGGCATTCACTACCATCCGGGAAAGGCGAATGTAGTGGCAGATGCTCTTAGTCGAAACCCCAGCTCGGGCAACGACAACCTACAGAATTTGAGACCTGAATTTCAGTAGGAGTTCGCCAAACATAACTTAGTGATGGTCACTGAAGGCAACGTGTCAAATCTAGAAATACAGCCCACCCTAACGGAACAGATTATGAAGGCTCAGCCTGGACACCCCAGCATCGAAGGCGTAAAAAGAAAAGTGAGTCTGGGCAAGGCCTCAGAATTCGTCATAGACGATACGGGAATATTATGGTACGGAGACAGACTTTGCGTACCAAATATAGAACACCTCAAACAACAAATTCTAGATGAAGGCCACACCGCTCCATATTCAATCCATCCTGGAGGAACCAAAATGTAGAAGGACATTCAGGAAAAAATTTGGTGGCACGGTATGAAAAGGGATATAGCCACTTTCATTGCATGTTGTGATTCATGTCAGCGCATTAAAGCCGAGCACCAAAAACCAGCAGGACTATTACAGCCAAACAATATACCTGAGTGGAAATAGGATGAAATTGCAATGGATTTTATTGTCGGACTACCTCGGTCACGATACGGAAATGATGCCATATGGGTCATCACAGATAGATTGACTAAGGTAGCACATTTCATCCCAGTAAAGACGACCCACACCACTCAGAAGCTTGCCAAACTTTATCTCTCCCATATAGTTTTTCTGCATGGGATTCCAAAGACTATAATATCTGACAGAGGCACTCAATTCGTCTCTAGATTTTGGGATCAATTACAACAAGCTCTGGGAACTCAACTAGTATTCAGTACAGCATACCACCCACAGACTGATGGACAAACTGAACGCGTGAACCAAATTCTAGAGGACATGCTGAGAGCATGTGTTCTCACCTATGGAACCAGTTGGGAAGAAAGCTTGCGATATGCCGAGTTCGCATAGAACAACAGTTACCAAGCCAGCTTACAAATGGCACCTTTTGGAGCCTTGTACGGGCGGAGATGTCGTACTCCATTAAATTGGTCGGAAACAGGAGACAGTCGTATCTTCAGCCTAGACATGCTCAAAGAAGTTGAGGAGAAAGTTAGGCTAATCAGGGACCGACTCAAGACAGGTCAAAGCCGACAAAAGAGTTATTATGATCGAAAACATCGGGAAGTCAGCTTTGAACCCGGTGAATATGTGTGCCTACGAGTATCTCCTATGAGGGGCCTGCAACGGTTCAAAGTTAAAGGAAAGCTAGCACCAATATTTATCGGACCCTTCTGTGTAGTTGCGCGAAGAGGCACAGTAGCCTACCAGCTAGACCTACCTGAAGAGTTGTCAGACGTCCACGACGTGTTCCACGTCTCACAGTTGAGGAAATTTGTAAGCAACCCAGAGAAGCATGTATCTCATGAGGACATGGACGTGCAACCAGACCTCACCTATATGGAACGTCCAATAAAAATATTGGAGGAGTCTGAAAGGAGAACCCGTCAGAAAACAATGAAGTTTTTCAGAGTTCAGTGGAGCAATCACACCGAGGACGAAGCAACATGGGAAAGAGAGGATTTTCTTCGGACAGAGTACCCACACCTCTTTGAGGATCAGCTGAAATCTCGGGGACGAGATTTTTCCTAAGGGGGTAGGTGTTGTAACACGCCAAAAAAATTTGATTTGGTTTTAAAAAAAAATCTTTATTTGATTTAAAGGAGGTTATTTGAATTTTTTTACGAAGGACTCTTCTTCTCAAATCCTTTTGATGACAAATATTTTTTTATGAGTCCTTCCCAATATTGATTTTGGTCTTGAGGGTTTTTCAACATGTGTTGAGTCAACAAAGAGAATCTTGGGTTTTCTTAATATTTCTTTTATTTAAAAAAATAAAATATCCCTATGACTTATGGATTGATTCTTCCCCATTCAAAATTTTTCTCTTGCCATGACCTAGGTTGAAAATTTTCTTCCAAAATCCACCCCCTACTTTGGGTCAAGTCATATATCCAACACCAGCAAGTTTCACCCCATTTTTGATTTTTATTCTATTTATTTTATCCTCAAAACAATTTCTGTCTTTTATTTTGGACCTAGGTGACTTACAAAGGAACTACAAGATTCCTTTTGAGTTTTGGTCCCAAATAAACTCCTATGGCTAGTCCTTAGTACCCTCAACCTAGATCCATCAAGATCCACTGGTCCACAATTGAAATGTTTCAAAATTGGCTTGCTGCAAGTTTGGACCAGATTTGCCATTTTTGGTAAAATCCATAGTTTTTCTTCTCCTAAAAATCTGAGATAAATCAGGCAGCCCCTAGATGCATTGAGAGGTCACCTCACCAAGGATCAACTCCAGAAAAAAAAATCCCCATGCCAAAAACATTTCATCGAACACCTGGCGTGCACTATTTCTATCAAAATTCAGAAAGTTCAGAGATTCAGCGATGCAGTTCTGTCGTTAGCGTCGTTTCTTCAGGACCGTGGCATCAATCTCACCAGTGTGCACGTTGGCACGTTGCTCCCTGCTCCTTCTTGTTATCCAGTGCGCCGCACGATCGTTCGGATGGGCGCAAGCGTCGGTGGTGACGTGTGTCGCCAACGCCGGCGTCTTCTGCGGTGGCAGAACCACCGGTGGTGGCCAGCAGGGGCCAGCCCTGCCTTTCGGCGCCGTCCAGCACCGCCCAAGCCACCAGAAGCCTCCGTGTGGCCATCCCCTCCCCTGTGCATGCTGCAGCACCGTCGTCGTGGCCTGAGAAGCACAGGGCGCGCTCCCTGCCGCCGACGTGCCCGCGAGGCCACTCCGACGAGAACTTGGAGTATCACCCAAGGCATGCCAAGTTTAGCCCCGGGATGGAACCAGTGGACCAATCCGCAGCCACCTAGCCACCTAAACACTACTAGGAAAAGGGCTATAGATGGGATGGATACTAATGGCGCACTGTACATGTGGTGCGCCATTACTAAATACTAATGGTGCACCATGTGTTGGTGCGCCATTAGTGTGCAAATACTAATGGCGCACCACATCCCACGGTGCGCCCTTAGTAATTTTTTTTTTCAAAACTACTAATGGCGCACCGTGGGAGTGCTGCGCCATTACTAGTTGACATAGTAATGGCGCACCACACCCACCGTGCGCCATTAGTAGTTATGAAAAAAAATAAATTTTTTTTTAGTAATGACGCACCTGTGGATAGTGCGTCATTACTAGTTTTAACTAGTAATGGCGCACTGTCCACTGGTGCGCCATTACTAAGTTTTTTCAACAAAAAATAAATAGAAAATTCATTTTTTTAAAACTAGTAATGGCGCACCGTGGGTGTGGTGTGCCATTACTAGTTTAACTACTAATGGCGCACCACCCCACGGTGCGCCATTACTAGTTTGCCCAGCTTCCACCGAATGCACCCCCCCATGGACCGCCTTTTCAGTTTTTTTTAAAAAAATAATAAAAATGTCAAAAAAATAAAAGAAAATAAGTTTCCCATGTGATATGTGGTCTACTTGTTGGGAAAATTTACAAATATAAATTTTGACTTTATTTGCAAAATCTCTCTAGAAATTTGTAAACTGGGCATAACTTTTGCATACGAACTCGGATTAAAAAGTTTTATATATGAAAAATCATCAACTCGAAAAGTTACATCCGAATTTAACCGGGGGAACCCCGTTAAACATTTTCAAAATCCCCAAAAACCTAACAGAAAAAAAGTTACGGGGCTTTCAAGATCTAGAGGAAAAAAATTCAAAAAAAATTGATTTGAATTTTTTTGAATTGTTTTTCAAAAAATGATACGTAATATGACCGGGAAGTTTGAAATATTTTTCAAAATTTCATCATAGTCATGAACATGAACAAAGTCCTAGACATCAACAAGGTATAATAGGATTGATATGCTATATATATCAACAAGTGCCTGTGAAGTGAGTTGTTGCTGGGTTGGATAGAACTCTAAAGTTAAGCGTGCTTGGGCTGGAGTAGTGTGAGGATGGGTGACCTTTTGGGAAGTTTGACCACAGAGTGCGATTTGACCCGAGTTTAAGCATATTGACCCGAGATTATTAACCTGAGATTAAGAAAAAAACGAAAAAAAATTTAAAAAAAAATTAAAAATATTTTTGAAAAAAAAATTGAATTTTTTTTGAAAAAAATGTTACTAATGGCGCACTTCTATGTGGTGCGCCATTAGTATACCAGATACTAATGGCGCATCGTTGGCTAGTAAAAAATACTAGTGGCGTGATAGTAATGGCGCACCGGTAGTGCGCCATTAGTAGGCAAAACCGGTGCGCCATTAGTAGGCCTTTTCCTAGTAGTGAAACCACCTGCCCGACCACTGCCTCGCCGTAATCACTAGACGGAGTTATTCAGTTCTCTGCAACCGCCTCGGGCCGGCCATAAATAGCGACCCCGAGCTCGCCTTCGACCAGGCATCACCCCTCCACCTCGCCAAAACCACGCCCAGCCACTAGGAGGGCCTCGAGGAGGTCTTCTTCCCCGACTGCGGCTACCCCGATCCGCTTCGGGCTCCGGCAGGATTCTCTCCGGTAAGGGCACCTCCGCCTCCCAAACCACGTCAGCAACCTCCTAGTGCACCCACTCTTCTGACCCTAGCCTCAATTTGGCGCCTGCAGCTCTCCTCGGCGAGATCCACCACCACCCGGACCACCGTCCGCCGAAGTGAAGGCCGCCGTCGACGTGGTGCTCGCGGACGACCAACTCCACCACCCACAGACGCGGGAGAGCACCGTGAGTCCATAGGTACCACCGAGTCCCCCTACCTCGCCGTGGATCGACGCCGGCGACCACCACGGTCCTCGGGCGCTGGTGCACTCTGTTTTGAAATTCAAACCTGACGGGTGGGACCCCCTCGTCAGCTTTTTCTTCTTTTTCGAAACGTTTTCTGAAAATGCCTTCGGGCAAAATACGTTTTCTAACTGGAACCTTTTCTGTCTTTTTCTAAACTAGCCCCTGGAAACTTTCTGTTTCATTACAAATGAGTCCCTCGACTAAAACCTTAATAACTTTTAAACAAAAGATGATTTGGAATTGATTCTTTTTCTGCCATCTTTATTTTTCTGACTAGTTCTTTATCATATTTAATTGAAATTTATTTGGAACAAGTTTTATGCACACACGGTATTTACGTTAGTATGCGATTTCTTTATACCGTAGGTACCGGAGGAGGTGACGGGACCGCAAACTTCACCAAGCTAGACTCCGACTACTCTGAACCAGGCAAGCATGTTTGAACCTTTGATATGATGAGTGTTTTGCATGTTTGCTTGAGTAGCGTTCTCATGGCATGTCGTTATGTGCATTAGTGAATGTTATATCGCATGCAAGGTAAGCTACAAGTAAGCTTCGAAATATGATGTGCTCATATGATGGTAAGATAATCCGATCATGTGGTGGCATGATAGGTTGCAAGATGGTATTGTTGAAGCATGCCAGGCTTATGTCAACCGTTAAACTCCGGTATCAATGTGGATCAAAGTCATGATCCCGTTCGTCCCCTTTTTTCGTACTACCACATGTCTTCTGCAACGAATGCGGTCTAGTCAGTTGCAAACCTCTTTCCTTGTGCACACCAAACAGAGGGGCCGTGATGAGGGTTCCATGACCCTAGATTAGATCCCGTCATCCGGTCAGGGGGCATGGGTGTTTCCGGTTGGGACCGAGAGGGTGGCACCCCTTAGAGCGCGCGATATAAATTTGATCCCATGCTACTCGAGGTTGTGGCCTCCCCGTCTCAATTTTTTTCTTGAACGTTGTCGAGGGTGATTCCTGGCAGCGGGATGTGGAATGGGTGTGTACTAGTTAGATGAGTTTCTTCTAAAATACCGTAGAAGGAACTAGTCCTTTGTGACTACGGAAGTCCGTTGACTGTGGGTAAAGAGTACAAACTCTATAGAGTCAAAATCATTCGAGTAACCATGTCCACGGTCAAGGACTATGATCAACATATCAGTGTCAGTGTCAGTCTCATCGTCAATCTCAGTGTCAGTTTCGGTGACAATCTCTGCTGAACAAACATGAGTGGTAAACCCGGCCGAATGTTATTCCGGTGGATGGACTAACCTGTTTATTATTACTGAGTATTTTCTTGGGATGATTTAAACTCATGAGCTACTTGAATTCAAATGGTGAAATATAAGCCCTTTTTGTGATGTCGCTCAGGCGTCCGACTTTGGCATTCTTGTTGTTTATTTTTGTTATAATCCCTTTATGTGATGCCGCTCAGACGTTCGCCTGTGGCATTCTCGTTATTTACTTTCGATATAAGCCCTTTCTGTGATGTCGCTCAAACGTCCGACTGTGGCATCCTCGTTATTTACTTTTGATATAAGCCCTTTATGTGATGTCGCTCATACGTCCGACTTTGGCATCCATGTTAATTACTTTTGTTATAAGCCATTTTCGAGATGTCGCGTAGACGTCCGACTGTGGCACGCACTGTCATTTACATTTCAATATAACCCCTTTATGTGGTGTCGCGCAGACGCCCGACCGCGGCATGTTAATTTATTTATTTTTCCTTTCGAGGCGTCGCTTCAGACACCCGATCGGTCTTCACTTATTTTATTGGGATTTCGGGAGGACTACCGCCTGACTTCCTTTTTATTTAACCTGACGTGTAAATTTATTATTTGAGTGTGCATTACTAATCTGCTCATGTGCACCATGTTTGCATTCGTTATATCTTATGTCCAAATTGTCTTGCGAGTACATTCAAAGTACTCACCTGGCTTGTTGATTTGGCCAGATGTTGACGAAGGCGATCTTATGGATGAAGAATACGATAGCAAGTCTGACGCCTAGAGGAGTCCCAGTCAGTCCCGGGCGATCCTGGAATTGGTCACTTGTATCATATACGCTTCCTCTACCCAAATAAATCATCGAGCCTCACTCCGGCGCTCGATGAGTTGTAAGATTTAGGAGTCATGTCACCCACGTCACTGTGACATATCCACCACCACTTTTATTACGAGTCAGTAGTTACACCACCGCACTCCTTGTGTCATATCCGCCTTTATGTATAATATCGGCATGCTTGTAATAAATTGTTGAGCAGCCTCAGCTCAACCTTGTATAATATTTAGTATTACTGGATTTCTGTATCAAGGATTTGTCTACTAGTAAGGAAGATTTTCCTATACTGGTCCGATGAAAGGGTCGGTTTCTCAATAAATGTTTTATTGGAAAACCGGTCCTGACAGTAACCAACTAATTCCGGGAAGTGGTTTCTCATCTGCAGTACGCGGATGATATGCTGCTATTGTTTGAACCCAACAGGCATAGCATAGCTACGGTCAAAGCTATCTTGCTGTGCTTCGAGCTCATGTCCGGCCTTAAAATCAACTTCCACAAATGGGAAGTGATTCCCATGGGGATGGGGCCGGCCCAGAGCCAGGAACTGGTGGACTTGCCCAACTGCAAATTGGGCTCTCTTCCATTTCATTACCTAGGTTGCCAATCGGGGACCGAGCTCCTACCATTCTGGACTGGGCCCTCCTGTGCAACACGGTAGCGGGCCGAGTTGGGCCGTGGCGAGGGAGATTCATGTCGTCGGGAGCGCGACTAATTCTTACCAACTCTAGTCTATCCTCGCTGCCCATGTTTACCATGGGCTTATTTATGCTGGCCCATGGTGTGGACACACCTCGGTCTCGGTTCTTTTGGGAAGGAGCTAGCCCCAAACGGAAATACCACCTGGTCAAATGGACAGCCGCGTGTCGTCCTAAATCCCAGGGGGGCTGGGGGTGATGAATTCGAGGATCATGAACGTAGCGGTCATGTGCAAATGGATCTGCAAGTTGTCTCAAAGGGAAACGGGGCTATGGGTTGACCTTCTCAGAGCCAAATACTTTCCCGCAGGCAACTTATTTGTAGCCACAGGGAGGGGATCTCCCTTCTGGAACTCCATCCAGGAGCTCAAACCAATCTTCGCCATGGGGGTGAAGTTTCATGTTAATGACGGGAACTCAGCTCGCTTCGGGCTGGAACTCTGGATTGATGACCAACCTCTTTGGTCTAGGTTCAGAGACTTGTTTAACATAGCTCTCGAGCATAACAAGTTTGTTGCCCAAACATTGATTGAGTCCCCGCTGGTGCTGCTATTTCACCACGAACTCACAGGCCCGGAGACAACAAGTTTGATAAACTTGTTGACTCTTGTTGAGGGGGTGGCTCTATCCCTTGTGTCGTGGCACCTCAACGCCTCTGGCAAGTTCTCCATAAAATCCCTTTACTGAGCCCTTGCTAGAGGACCCCACCAGTAGGTGGCTTCCGGGCTATGGAAAGCTAGGCTGCCCCTCAAGATTAAAGTATTTTTGTGGCAACTTTGTCGTGACAAACTTCCCACGTCCGTCAACATAGCCAAACACAACGGCCCTGCTAACAAGCCCTGCACGGTCTGCGGGGAGCAAAAGACCGGTAATCATGCCTTCTTCCAATGTCACCTTGCTGGGTTTGCTTGGAGTGCGGTCCGCGAGGCCGCAGACCGGGACTGGGATCCGAGGTCCAGTTCTGAGATGTGCGCTATCCTGTCGTCCGTTAGTGGCTCTGCCAGGTGTGTCCTATGGAGTTGCATAGGGGCATTACTCTGGGCAGTTTGGCATATTAGGAATAAGCTTACTATCGAGGGTTCCTTCCCTTCTCACCCCGCTGATGTAATCTTCAAATGTGTTATGTTCTTACAGCAATGGGCACCATTGGAAAGGCGCCAAGACGTTGATCTGCTGCAGCTCGCTGTTGCCCGTCTTCGTCAGGTCTATGCTTTGGCAAGAGCTCCTACACCGCCACATTAGGTTTCTGTGGTCTCTTTTGGTTTCATCTCCGCGAGCCTGCATGCTCAGTTTCAGCCGGATATGGCTTATAATCCTGACATTGATCTCCTCGCCTCGCCTTGCTTGATCTTTTGAGGGTGCTCGTCGTCTTGTATGACTTTATGTTTGTGTACGCTGCCTATTGTGGGCTTTATTCAGTTACCAGACACTCCTATCCTCTATGTTCTAAAAAAAAGTACCAGAGAGGAAGAGAGCTGAACGAGCGAGAGTTGCGCGCGTGCGATCTGGTCTATTCAAGCCCAGCGTGCATGGTTTTTTTGCAGCACGTGCATGGTTGTTGGGTTAAGCCCAACAACTATCCAACCAGCATGTACATGTATTTTGTATGTGAACACACTTATAGACTAGCTAATCCCTACACATATCAGCGTGTTTGGTAATCTTAGGGAAGAGGAATGGGAATTAATGGTGGGAGTTTGCTAGGCGGTTTTGACGTGGGAAATATACTTTTTATCCCAATCCCTTGTTTGGGGCCTGACGGAGGATGATGCGTGGTTTTGACATGGAAAAAAGCATTAGCTGGCCTAATTAAATATGACGACGGTTCTGATCTTGTTTAAGCATATGCATGCCACTAACGCACAATGTATTTCGTAGACTTGGCTCTGATTATTGTGCAAGATCTGGATTGTTCTAGCATCTCCACATTGCATCTGCAGATGCCAGATAGGAAGGCAGTTAGGCTACAGATTCAGAAAGAAAAATGATGCCGCAGTTGGAAGTTCATTCAGCGAGGATTTTTTGTCGTATTTGTGCAGATTTGCACGGGCTTTTCAGCTATCTTCGATCACTTGACATGCACAAAGAATAGAACAAATTTTTTTTTCTTCTGATGTCAATTCCGAGTCTCACTGAATTACCAGGGGGTACCACGGAAGACATGTGCGGGAGTTGGCCCTCTTAACTCCCCTTCCCTTCCCTTCTTAATTCCCATACCCTCCAACCATACAACAGATTTCTAGCCTCATGCCCTTTCAATTCCCATTCCCTAGTTTAATCCCCCCCAACCAAACAGGCCGTACGTGTTAATTAGTACTAGTCCACATCACGTGTGTGTTAGACTAACCAAACCAATACATGTGTGTTAAGGTTATAATTCAACTTAAATTATAAAAATAAATAGATATAAACAAGGTGCAAATTCACATCTAAAAATATTTTATAAAATCTTAAAACCAAGTATTTCAACTATGTTAATTACAATTAATATTGTTTTAATTAAGAAATAAAACAAGAATTACTAATCACCATAAAATCATAGAATTGAATACTAGGTATGACTCAAACTAAATTGAGATATAAAATCATTTGATTTCCTTGTACTTACTATCAAGGTGTCTCAAGTTACCAATAATAATAATACTAAATAAAAAATTAATTATAAAATATAAACTATGGAAACAAGAGTTGACAATAATAATCTAATAAAAATTGTAACAAATGCACTGATAAAACCTTGGATGGTTAGAGGGGGAGAAAATCCATGTCATCTTATGCATAATAGCATCTTGCAGATTTCTTGCAACACTAGTCCTTATCAGACTATATGTCATTTTTAGAACCCGAGGCAACGACGAGTCTTGAAGCCTCGAGTTACATTACCTATAGATCGTCACGCAAGTTCATACCTTGCATGCCTTTTGTTTATGCTTTCATAAAATCATCTTTACAAAACCTCTACTTGCATAATCTATTCATTGCATTAAATAAAATTATGTTCAGTACTATCAAATCAATGCTGGGTGGTGGAACTCAGGATGATACACGGTGGTAGAGTTCCGTTGCACCGGGCTTAATAACCAAAGTCACCAGACATTCTAGCGTCGTAGAGACAGTGTTGACCACGGAACCTGGTATAGGACGGGCGAGTCTTAGTAGTCCTTCTTAATGTTGATGTGCCCTCACACAGATTCGCCGCGGGGCGTAAATCCGTATAACCGGCCCAGGGAGTCAATATATCCTATCGGCTACGGGTGCCATAAATACCCTATGGGTAGAGGGCCGTCAATCCTTGATCGCTAGGGCGGCATAAATGCTCATCGTTCACGGGGCCGTATAAACCCTACTTGTAGCAGATTTTGGGCAAAAGAGGGATAACTCTCGAGCCAGGGGTAGGGGAATTGTGATGAGGACATCATTACCATTGTTACACCCACAACCCCTGTTGCTATACATACTGGACCAATCTCTAGATCTCACACACGCCAATTGAATTACCAGGTACTTCCGTTTGTTGATAACAATTCTAATGTTCATGAGAATATGATGTTGCCTAAATTGGATTCATTTGTGTTGATTACTAATGGGGGCTAGCACGGACAAGAGGGATGAACACTAGAGAAGAAACAAGCATGGAGATGAAGGCGCGCGCGAAGGAAACCAGAACGGCATTTCTAGTTCAGATTTCAGTACTTTGAAGCCTCCATGATGACATACAAGGACATGGACGAAATATACAAGATGCCCTTTCATAAATTTCGTCCATAGCTTATAATAGGTGTTGTGCCACCTTATTTTTAGGCAAGGCCCATGTAATTTCGAAATACTTGGGTATAGGCTATTTTTAGAGTCAGTATGTGTGGGGAAACAAGAGCTACGGTTCGTTTCCACTACTAGAAATACCACTACTAATGGCGCACCTAATATGGCCATTAATGGCGCATCACTGGTGCGCCATTGATAGCACGCCATTAGTAATTTTTACTAATGGCGCACCACCTGGTGCGCCATTAGTATCTGGTATACTAATGGCGCACCACCTGGTGCGCCATTAGTATATGCGAGGGTGCGCCATTAGTATGCCTCCCAGGGGGCATGTATACCAGGTGCTTTGGCATACTAATGGCGCACCACCTCTGGATGCGCCATTAGTAACCGCAGCATACTAATGGCGCACTACCCGTGATGCGCCATTAGTATGCACTGTCATACTAATGGCGCACTGTCGTGTGATGCGCCATTAGTATGAATATTAGGTTTATTTTTATTTTTTTATTTTCTGTTTTTTGCACAGGTTACAAAATGTATAATTTGACAAAATATAGACAACACACATCAACAATAGATTCATCAAATACAATAGAAGATTAGTCTTTGAATACAATTCATCATATTAGTCTCCGAATACAATTCATCATATTAGTCTCCGAATTAAAAAGACCGAACAAAGATAGAACATTATATTACAAGTCTCGAGACCGCGAGTAGCGAGTTTGTCTTCGCATTACAAGTCGATATCGATCATCTAAACTACCATCACATAGAAGAGAGCTGCGGTCATCACGATGAGCATCATCACGATGAAACTCGTCTTCATCCGGTTCCTCCAACGCTCCCTCCCCTCTCCCGCTAGATAGCGGGCGTATCTAGATTCGGCCTCGGCCCTAGTGGTGTACCCTTTGTAACTGTTACCGCTGAATCGGTGAACCTGTCTCCGACACTCCTCCCAGTCATCGTAGACTCCGGGAACCTTACCCTTGTACACGACATACGTCGGCATCGCTATGCACTAGCCAAACGAAACGTTAGTACCAATTCACAGACAATACATAAGCAATATATAATTATGCAACAGAACGATCGGAAGAGAAAAGCAAGACATTAATAGCATCGATTACATCTAAGTTGAACGACTCTCGAAACCAAAGAGACATACTACAAGTTCATTAAAGTTTAATTACAACATGAGCCAATCGATGTTTCAGAACTAGACAACTCGACTCAAGGGACCGGAGCGTGGATGAAGCCGCCGTCTATCGTGGGAGTCATGAAAGAACGGGCGTTGTCATCCTGTATTTGTAGCATTGTGTCGATGTCACTGTTGGACGGTTGATTTCTGAGGTAGAACTGCCCCGAGGTACGAAGGACATCTTGATGGATGATTTCTGCAAACTCCGACTGGATGAGAAAGAATTCTTGTTGGAGGTCCGCGTCCTGGATTGCCGACACGCTCGCGGCCCAATCTTGGAGTTTACTAGGTAGCAGAAGTTGATGATGGTCCCGTACGATCGCCCGCATGTGATGGATGGCGTAGTAGGCACCCTTCTGACCGCCAGGCGGCTGCTTGACGCAGCAGAACGTCGTATTGTGGGAGAACACGTGCTTGCCGTACTTACGAATAGGCCTGGTGAAGGTGCCTCCAGATTGGGCGTAGCCGGGGAGAACATCATCAAGAACCTTCTTGACATTTGTGTAGTCTACGTTCGACTGACGGTCCGGGTCGAAATACGTGGCCATGGAATATTTGGGGCTTAGGAGGATGAGCGTGCAACGTGTGTCACTGCAGAAAACACGGAATGTTAAAAGAAAAACGATCGAAAAGTAAGAATTCATATGTTACGGGCCGGTTGAGGGGAGGACTTACTCGGGAAAGTAAGGCACGAGGAAGTTATCCTTATCTTGGTTTGCCAGAATGACGCCTTCGAGGTAAGAACTCGCGACTTGCCGGTCCCCAGCGCTGCCCAAGATCTTGGCACACATGTAGAAGGGGTCGACTATCACGATGTCCGGGGTCTTGTCGCGAATGATCCGCATCTCCATACTCAGCGAAAATAGCCGAACGAAGGTGTAGTGCAGCGGATGAAGGTTAAACATAGCAAAGATGTCATCAAACAGCAGGACGATTGTACCCCCGATGTCGCCATCCACAAAGCCCTTGCCCTCTGGCACCTTGGCCACGAAAACCGGGTATGCCACATCCTTCTCTCTGAGATGCCGCTTCTCCAAAGAAAGAACACTGTCGTGCAGACTCCGCATAGCACCGGTTGCAGCATTGAGCATATTTGGTGGTAGCATCGCCCTACCCGCCACATGCACCCTCCTCGAGATATCCTGCGGTGAAGGTGGCCCGTCCTGAGCACGGATCGTACTCGGTGCCGGCTGGCTCGCACCCTTCTTAGTCTTTCTTTTGCGTGCCTTCTTCTTCTCCTGTAATGGGACCGAGTTCTGCTCACAGACCGCCTTCTTGAGTGTGTTGGGGCTGATAATATTTCGCACCTCGCCTATCTGAGGCTCGGTGAAGTCAGCAGCTGGAGGCGTCTCCTGAGAGCTGAACGCCAGACGGCGCCTGTTGCAACTTGGCTTCTCCGCGGTACGAGCTAGATCGCACACGTCTTTTGTTGGGTTTGGTTCTTGAGAAGGAGGCCCCATGAAGTCGCCATCGTACCCATGCTCGGCAAAGTACTGATCGACGTTGCCAAATGTATCATCGTCGTCGTTGTCGTCGTTCTGATCCTGTGCCATATGCATGTTTGGATCCAGTGGCATAGGGATGTCCGGCACCGTTACGGCGGTCTTGCCATGGGGCCGACTTGGCGCCGGCACGACTGGCGGTGTTGTCTTTGGGGTGGTGTCCCCCGCCCCCAAACGAATCTGGCTCTTCGGCCAAAGCAGGGGCCAGCTCAGGCAGGCGCTGAGGGTCATCACGTCATCATCGTCGGCCCCGACAGGTCGAATCGGAGGTAACAAGTCGTCGCAGCCTGGCAGCACCCGAACCAGTTGAACCCTAAACAAGTTGGGTGGCATCTGGGTACCGTGGAACAAGGGGTTGCCCGGTTGAACGATTTTGCCCTTGGCGACATCGACCAACTCGTTGTTCACGAAGTGGAGGAGAGTGCACGGAACATCGGCGGCGCCCTGCGAAAACATGTAGGGCGTCAGGGATGCCCAGTCAAAGGCAAGGAGATGAAGTCCTCGGCCGAGAGAGGCTTAATTAGTTACCGTGATGATGACGTCGAGCTCGGCTAATGTCGAGGCACCGCCAACGGCGGGCGTGCAGTTGACGGAGTGGCTGCTTGCTGAAGAGGTGCCGGCCGGCGTACACCCGGGTGCATTAAGCTCCCGTGGCGGCGTCGGAGACACCAATGCCGCCTCCGCCGGAGGCACCAATGGCCCCGCCATCGCATTATGCGAGTTGCTGGCCGTGAAGCTAGGAATCGGGGGCGGCCCCTGTTGGCCGCCCGCAATCCATGCACTCAACCCCGAGATCAAGGTAGGCACAAGGGCGGTGATCGTCGCTCCGAGTCGTTGTTCCACTTGCTCTTGGACAATCTCCGGAATCCGCGCCACCTGTGCCTTGAGTTCTTGAACCTCTCGCGCCTGGCTTTCCGAGCTGGTCTTTTTCTCCTTCCGCACACCAGCGGTATAGTATGACCCCCATTTTGTCGACAAGCCTTTGCCGGCCACACGACCAGCTGACGTCGGCTTACTGAGCTTATCCTTGTTCTTCATTATATTCAACCCCCTATTTAGAGTGGTGTCCCAAGGGTTGCTCTGAGTCGACCCCGCGCTACTGCTTTCAGTCGCCTGCGGAAGGAATGTGAACCATTTAGAAATTCGGCTTCATTAATTAGAATGCAACCATATGGAGCTAATTACGCAGGGGTGTATTCCTTACCAGAACAAGCTCAAGCCGCCTGGTCTTCGGATCCGTGGTAAGCTCCTTTGTTTTCGGGTCCTTCTTGTACCGGGCCCTGACAAAGTTCCTGGTCTGCTTGTCACCGTATTTATCGAAGAGGGGCGGTAGGCCTTGCTCGGCACGGTCCGCCTCCTCCTTGTCCCATATAGGCTCCGCCACTCTGTAACCGCCGGGACCGAGTGTGTGTTCCCCTATGTTCAGCTCCCGCATTTGTTTCCCCCACTCACTTGATTGGGAGCTTGCGGTGCTCGAGCAATTGATCTTGAAGTCGTTGTAGTCATCTTCGGTGATCGAAGGATTTTTCTCCTTGATCTTCTCATAACTCTCACCTTTCTCGATCATTCTCTTCACATTGCTTTTCCAAGTAGACAGGGCCTTGCTCATCTTCGTGAGGGCAACATTGTTCACTTTATTCCCTTTGAGGCTTGTGTTTTCGAATTCAGCGGGGAACTTGTATCGTTCGTGCAGCTTCGTGAAGAGGAGGTGGCGCAAATTCCCCCGGTCAGGATGCCTCAGGTTCTCGGTGTTGATCGAGACGGTGCTCCGGACAATGCACCCGAGCTGAAGCGAGTACCCCTTGACTATTCGTTCGGGCGCCGTTGGATTCCCGTTGGAGTCCACTTCAGTAACTTCCTCCTTGAGGGTGCGGAGCACGATCGGGCGCCGGTCCTTCCGTTGCCTCTTCGGCTGGCTGCTATCTGTGCGTGCGCCGCCATCATCAGTGGTGGCATCCTCGGCGGCACCATCAGTGGTGGCATCAGTGTGGTCATCCTCGGCGGCACCATCCGTGGTCTCAGGATCGGTGGGGAAGGCGGCGGCCTCATACAAGTGAGGTTGTTCCTCCATCTCCTGGGACAGCTCCCAGAATGCCTTGCCGCCCGAACCCCCGGCCTCATCGTTGTGGGCCATGTTTCTCTCTAAATAGAAACAAAGTTTGGTCAAAAAGTTGGTTATTGTCAAGGAACAAGATCATGGTCTCATCATTTAGGGTTTGTCGACACCGAGGCATCCTAAAATCTAAGCTTTTATCATTGAGGGTTTTTCGACGCCAAGGCACCCTAAAAGCCTAACTTTTCATCATTTCGGTTTTTATCGACACCGAGGCACCCTAAAAGCCATGCATTAGTCACAAGTACGCCGGGGCACTTGATCCTACTTAATTAACTACTAAGATACCCCGGCCCATGCATTAGTCACAAGTACCCCATATGTCCTATTTTTAGCAAAGTCATGCTAAAATTCACGGAAAATTTCAGCATGACCTTTGCTGAAAATAGGACATATGGAGTACCCGAATTTGCCGGAACGGAAGTTAATCGACATTCCGGCAAACTCAAGGGCCTCTCGTGGTACCTGCAAAATCATCACGACACGATGGTCGGAGACAAAACCCAGCAAACTAGCAAAATCATCACAAATTGTTTTCTGTTAAAGATGATCATCATCTTTACAAGTCTTTCTCAATGTGATCACAAGTAATTCAGAGGCATCACAAGTAATTCAGAGCATCACAAGGCATTAGTAGTTCAGTACATGAACAAGTTTTACAAACCCATATAAGAACAAGTGAATTCTAGTCCCATTGACACTCCTGGTTTTCTACAAACACCAAGTACTAGGGCACACAAAAGTTCTGAAATTTGTGTGCCTAACTGAATTAACTAAGCTGATTGACAGTAGTTTTGTTCACTGTTATGTTGGCCTAACTGGATGTTGGCTATCTTTTATAGTGTCTCTGTTACATGCCAGTTTGGTCATTGCTAACTCTTGATGTAACTGATATTTTGATTCCTGAACCACCGATATGCTATTGTGGTTAATCCTAAGAGAAGATTTTGAACAATGAGAAGTCCATGGATATGTTGTGTTTCTGACTTCCATTGAGGATCATGGAAATTGGATATGTGAGTGGTCGGTGGACCAACTTTTCACTAAAAATAACAGAAGAGTCCTTTGTTTTCCACTAAAATTATCAGTGTCATCTGGTTTCATGGAAATATTTATCTAGCATGTTCCGTATTGATTTCATTGTATTTTCTGTTCCATCATATTTCAGTTAGTACTAAGGTTCTTTTTTTAGGGAACTCAGTTAGTACTCAGTTTACAGAAACGGTTTGATGTCTATCATATACAACCATTTTCCCTGTTATAAAAGACATGAAAGATCACAACAATATTGATCTGAAAAGAACAGAAAAAAAGAGAAATAGTATGTATGCAGTGGTGATTCTACCTTGCTTTCTCAGCCGTGGGTGATGAAGTGCCTCTGTTCTGTTGCGTCTGCAGTGGTATGGAGATGAATGAATTGGTATTAGGTTCAAATATGATCGATGGATACTCTAACTGTCCCAGAAATATTGAGTTTACTTGATCAAAATTGGAGGTTAAGATAGCTTGAATTTTTCGCTGGGATTAGACTTACGTTTTATTCAAAAATTCCAGCTAACTCTCTCTCAAACAAAAGAAAAATGAATCTAATTAGTCTGTTGTAAATTTTCTGCTGCACTTGTGCACATAAGTTATTCATTTAACCGTCACAACCACAAATGCCAAATTTTCAACTCCTAGCAAGAAGAAAAGGAAGTTCACTTGGTTAAATGGAACCATGGTTCGCCTACCTTGAAATTGATGTACCAGGAGGCTAGGAGGATGCCTTTAGATGTTTGGTTTTGGTGAGCCACCAATAAAAGCTTGCTGATGGGATGCAAAGACTAAGGTAAAGAATTGTCAACTGTTTAAGTGAGGTAGAAGGTTATGCCTACTGTACTGCCAGCTTAAATATAATGCCTGTTTCATCAAAAAGAAAAATGTAATGCCTAAGATCCACTATCCTGAACCATCTTGGAACAATTACTGCTGTCGATATTTTTTAGTTATGAAAGGCTATTATTGTACCCAACTTGTTTAATGCAGCAATGTGCGATGCTAGAACACCATTATCATCAGTGGTGAGATGTTATTCTCTACCAGTTGGTAGAAGATCGAACTCATAGGCAGAAACGTTGATGACCAAGAGAGCAATAAGACGGAATTGTTTCGATCAAGCGGTGTAAATACTGATCATGCACTCAATCAAACCTACTCAGTTCATCTTAAACTGGGAAATAAAGATAATCTTTTCATGCACCACATTTTACAATGAAGTCGTCAAAAACGCCTCTACAGAATACAACTAAGTACAAAGGTTACTACTCACCTTGTCAGCTTTGAGCTTTGGGGACCAACTGGAATAAGACCTGCAGAGAGCAAAAAGGTATTAGAGTCATCCGTAGCGAAGAGATGTTGCATGAAGTATAACATCTTGTATCTGCTGTATTGCTAGTTGCTACAAATGATCAAAAGAAGATAAAGTAAAATAGTAAACCAATGAGAGCAACAAAGGCAAGCAGGACTACCACCAATCTGAACATTACAACTTAGAGCCTAGATCTTGTCAAATGCACACCAAAATGCCCTTGTTATTCACACAACATGAAATAGGGCATGGACAAATCAAACTTTATGACAACAGATTGCATTCAACAAGTACTGTAGTGTATGAAAAAATGCAACATAAGCATAGATCATACACTATGTAACTAGCAGCCAATCAGACATATCCAGTGTTTGATTATTGCATGCCCTGATGAAACAGAAATGAAGTCTTATCTGTTGGCAAGAACTAGACAAAGCAAACAATCCTACCCCAGATATTCAAGCATGTGCAACCTATTCTACATTCTCCGTTCCACACAAGCACAAAAATGGGGGAAACAGCAAGGTGCTTGCATACTCTGCGAAGATATGTTGTATTTAGTATAGCATCTTACATATGATGTATTTCTACAATTGATCACATTAAGATAAAATAAAGTAGTAAACCAATGAGACCAATAGTGGCAGTCAGGATTGGTGCCAATATGAACATTACAATTTAGAGCCTAGGTCTTGTCAGATGCACACCAAAATACCCTAGTTACTAGCATGGCATGAAATGGGATAGTGACAGGCCACAGTTTATGACAGCAGATTGCACTTCACAGGTTGGGTAGGGTGTGAAAATAGCAACATAAGCGGGTGGGGTTAGGGTTACCTCCTCGTAGAGAGGTAGGGGTCGAGGCGGCGTTGGGGCGGCGGGGCAGCGTCCGGGCGGCGGGGTCGGGGCGGCGTCCGGGGCGGCGTCCGGGCGGCGGGGTCGGGGCGGCGGGGTCGGGGCGGGGTCGAGGCGGCGTCGGTGCGGCGTCCGGGCGGCGTCCGGGCGGCGAGGAGAGGGCGAGGGAGGGAGAGGGCGAGGGAGGGAGAGGGCGAGGAGAGGGCGAGGGAGGGAGAGGGCGAGGGAGGGAGAGGGCGAGGAGAGGGCGAGGGAGGGAGAGGGCGAGGGAGGGAGAGGGCGAGGGCGAGGGCGAGGGCGAGGGCAGCGGCGGCGGCGGCGGTGGATCGAGAGGGAGAGAACTGGCGAGGGGGATCGGGCGAAGGGAGATCAGGCGAAGGGGGGATCGGGCGAAGGGGGGCCACAATACTAATGGCGCACCTCACCGTGGTGCGCCATTAGCATGTCCATACTAATGGCGCACCTCACCGTGGTGCGCCATTAGTATTTTTTTTATTTCAGCTCGAGCCAAAAGGTTATGTAGTACCAGAACCCATCTATGTCAAGCCCACTCTACTAGCTCGACTGGTCAGCGGCCAGTTCTCACACCAGGAGGTCCTGGGTTTGACTCCCAGGCTCCACAAATTTTTTTTAGCATTTAAAAAGCTGTTTGATACTTATTTATGTTTAAATATGTTCAAACTTGTTTAAATAATAACAGTAATATTTTTTATAAGACAGTAGCATTTAAAAAGCTGTTTGATACTAATTTTTTTATAAGACGATGCGCGGGGTGCGGGGGGTCGGCGGCGGCGGTTGAGTAGGGGAATCGAGGGTGCGGCGGGTCGGCGGCGGCGGCCGGTGGACTGGGGGGGTGCTCGGCGGCGAGGGGGGCCGGATCTGGCGAGGTGGGATAGCGATCGAGATGGAGGGGGATCGAGAGGTCCTGGGTTCGACTCCCAGGCTCCACAAATTTTTTTAGCATTTAAAAAGCTGTTTGATACTTATTTATGTTTAAATATGTTCAAACTTGTTTAAATAATAACAGTAATATTTTTTTATAAGACAGTAGCATTTAAAAAGCTGTTTGATACTAATTTTTTTTATAAGACGGTGCGCGGGGTGCGGGGGGTCGGCGGCGGCGGTTGAGTAGGGGAATCGAGGGTGCGGGGGTCGGCGGCGGCGGCCGGTGGACTGGGGGGGTGCTCGGCGGTGAGGGGGGCCGGATCTGGCGAGGTGGGATAGCGATCGAGATGGAGGGGGATCGAGAGGTCCTGGGTTCGACTCCCAGGCTCCACAAATTTTTTTTAGCATTTAAAAAGTTGTTTGATACTTATTTATGTTTAAATATGTTCAAACTTGTTTAAATAATAATAGTAATATTTTTTTTATAAGACGGTAGCATTTAAAAAGCTGTTTGATACTAATTTTTTTTATAAGACGGTGCGCGGGGTGCGGGGGGTCGGCGGCGGCGGTTGAGTAGGGGAATCGAGGGTGCGGGGGGTCGGCGGCGGTGGCCGGTGGACTGGGGGGGTGCTCGGCGGCGAGGGGGGCCGGATCTGGCGAGGTGGGATAGCGATCGAGATGGAGGGGGATCGAGATCGAGTGTCCATGAAATTTAAAAATATTCATGATAGTTCAAAAAGTACCCATGAAATACAATCGAGAAATGAAGGCTACGATTTAAATACAATCGATCTTAGCTAGCTATCTGTTCACAATCTTCTTGCCCTTCTTTTTTGCAAATGGAGTTCTTCTGTGGAACGGACGTCCTTTAGGTAGGGTGGTCCTGCTTCTTCTTGTGGTGTATGCTGCTACTTCATCATCGTCGTCATGTTCGATCCTCGGGTCGCCGTACTTGTCGAAGTCTTGCTCATTGGCTACTCCATCCATTCCGATGATCTTCCTTTTGCCTCTCCTCACGACAACACGACTGGGCTTTGGCGGGTCGGTAATGAAGAAGCATTGGTCCACTTGGGAAGCCAGTACCCATGGCTCATTTTTCGCGGTGACGTTTGCGCCCGCGGTCTTGGATTTGGCTTCGGGTATAACCATGGTGGTGAAATACCGGTCTTCTTTTATGACGTTCTTGGCCCATCTGACACGGAACATCGGGACCTTCTCTCTAGCGTAGCTCAGCTCCCAGATCTCCTCGATCCTTCCGTAGTATCTGTCCTTGTCGTTACCGGTGTAGGATTCCATCGTTACCCCGGAGTTCTGATAACCATCGCTCTTCATGTCCTTGGCCTCGGTGTAGAATGTGTAGCCGTTGATATCGTACGCCTCATAGGTCATCAGGTTGTGCTCGGTGCCCTGTGACAAGGCGAATATGAGTTGTTCTTCCGCGGAAGAATCCTCATGTAAAGGGTACGACAGAAGCTTATGCTTGAACCAACGCGTGAAACATGAGTTGTGCTCTTTGAGTGTATCTCCGTCCATCCTCTGTTGGCCTCGGTCATTGTACGTCTTTTTAATAAAGGTTTTGTGCTCTACCACCCAAGGATCGACCACGTCTATGTGTTGTAGCGCGACTAGGTTTGCTCTTTCAAAGTCGGCGAGTCGACCCTCGAAGTCGACATGCATTTCGCGGCGACCCTCACGGTGACCCCATCCAGCGAGCCTGCCGAGGTGCCTGTTGACGGGCAGACCAACGGGGTTCTCGATGCCTAGATAATTCGTGCAGTAGGAGGTGCACTCTTCGGTCAGAAAGCCCCTGGCTATGCTTCCTTCTGGACGTGACATGTTGCGAACGTATCCTTTGATGACACCATTCATCCTTTCGAACGGCATCATGCTGTGCAGGAACGTCGGCCCGAGTTGGATGATATCCTCCACTATATGGACCAGCAGATGCACCATAACGTCGAAGAATACGGGCGGGAAGTACATCTCAAGCTCGCATAGTATCACCACGATCTCTTCCTGTAGCCTTCTGAGTTGCCTCACGCCAATCGACTTCCGAGAGATGACGTCGAAGAAGTTGCATAGGCCAAATAGCGTTTCACGGACGTGCGCGTCCATGATCCCACAGATTGCAACTGGAAGTATCTGCGTCATCAGCACGTGACAGTCGTGAGACTTCATCCCGCTGAACTTCTGCTTCGCTGGGTCTAGGTATCTGCTTATCTTCCCCGCGTAAGCGTAAGGAAGTTTTACTCCTAGGAGGCAGGTGAAAAACTGCTCGATCTCCTCCTGACTTAGAGTGAAACACGTGGGAGGGTAGTCATTTCCGGTCTTCTTGACCTTTTTGCCTTTGCGACGACTTTCTGTGTCCTGCTTCGCCTCATCATCATCATCATCATCATCATCATCATCATATATAGCGTGAAGCTCCTGCCTGATGCCCATTGATTTCAAGTCTGCCCTTGCTTTCGGCCCATCTTTGGTCCTCTCTGGCATGTTGAGCAGGGTACCAAGCAGACTCTCGCACACGTTCTTCGTGATATGCATGACATCAAGGCTGTGAGGCACACGGTGGATCTTCCAGTACGGCAAGTCCCAGAAAACAGACCTCGTTTTCCATACCTTCAGCAGCGGCTCTGGCGCCTTTCGCTTCTTTCCCGGCTCTGGCGCCTTTTGCTTCTTTCCCGGCAGTGGGCAGTCTTTCCAATTTTTCAACAGCTTGTCTACTTCCTCGCCGCTCCTCGTACACGGGCGTTTTCGGGGTTCGGTTTCACCATCGAACAGATCCTTGCGTTTCCTCCACGGGTCATCGTCGCGAAGCCACCTTTGATGTCCCATGAACATGGTTTTCGAAGACCCGGGATCTCTATCTAGCTGGCGATACGTTGTGTCATCCATGCACCTTACGCATCCAGAAAATCCGTGGACTACCTGCCCCGCAAGATATCCGTAACCGAGATAGTCATGCACCGTCGTGAGCAGTGCAGCTCTCATAGGGAAATATTCTTTCTCTGCGGCGTCCCACGTATTGGCTGGCGTTTTCCACAGCGTGTGAAGCTCCTCTTTCAGCAGCCCCAGATACAGATTGATGTCGTTCCCTGGTTGTTTCGGCCCTTCAATTAGCATACTCATGTGAATGTACTTCCTCTTCATGCACAACCAGGGGGGAAGGTTGTACATCCACACAAACACAGGCCAGGTTCTATGTGTGCTTCTCTGGCTGCCAAACGGACTGACTCCATCGGTGCTCGCGCCCAGCACGATGTTCCTTGGATCGTTCCCAAATTCTGGGTATTCGAAGTTCAATGCTTGCCACTGGCTCGCATCCTTAGGGTGACACAGCATCTTGTCTTTTTTATCTATCTCCGGATCATTTGCGTCATCTTCTCGCTTCTTCTCCTCCCTATCCGCGTGCCAACGCAGGAGCTTTGCTACCTTAGGATCCGCGAAATACCGCTGCAGACGAGGAGTGATCGGAAAGTACCACACCACTTTTCGAGGAGCTTTCTTCCTCTTCTTGTATCGAGTGACACCGCACACCGGACATATTGTAGACTCCGCGTGCTCGTCCCGATAAATGATGCAATTTTTCATGCACACATGGTATTTCACGTGCGGTAAATCCAGAGGACACACGATTTTCTTCACCTCCTCCAAACTGGTCGGGCACTTGTTCCCCTTGGGAAGACGTTCGTGCTAGAATGACATGTTCTCGTCGAAGCATGCGTCGGTCATTTTGTGTTTTACCTTCATCTCCAGGGCCATGAGCATTACTTTCAGGCGGGTATCCTCGGGCCTGCATCCTTCATACAATGGAGTAACCGCGTCTAACTCAAGTTGATCCATCTTGGCTTTCTCTTGGGCGGCAGCTCTTGCGTTATCCGTCTGCTTGAGAAGCAGCTCTTGAATATGAGGGTCCTGCACCCAGCCCATCGATCGTCCAGCATCGTCTGCTCCGCTGGCATCATCATCTTCATGATCATGCCCGTCGCCTGCTCCGGCATCTTCCTCATCATCATGTCCTGCATCTTCTACATGATGACTGTGTACAGCATCACAGTCGTGATCATCTCCTGGGGATTCTTCGTCTTCTCGCCCGCCCGAGCCGCGGTGGTTGTCTTGCTGCCCTTCCTCATTTCTTGCCCGGCCCGCATGGACAACTTCGTAGTCATCTTCATCACCTTGCCACCGATAGCCATCCATGAAACCACGCAACAGCAGGTGGTCCCGCACCTGCCCAGAATCCGGGTCCGCAATAAGGCTCTTCAGCTTGCATCTTCGACACGGACATCTTATCTCCGTCTCGTTCTTTTGAAGCATCTCGGCCTTCGCGGACCTCAAAAACCTATTCACGATGCCTTCGGTCATCGTGCGGACCATGGTCGCCTGCGGGGTAGAGCAAAACGATATTTTAGAACCAAACAAAAATTTGGCATGACTTTCCCTAAAAATAGGACCAAAAAGAATGCTTAATGCCAAAATTCTCGCCGAAACGGAAATGAATCAACATTCCGGCAAAATATTGGCAACTATCGCATATCAAATACCGGTACACCTCCAAACACAAACACATATGCAACACCACAAACATATGCAACACCACGAACATACATAGATCTAGCTAGGCCGTAAAAAGTGCATGTGCACATTGTTGTAAGGAGAACAACCTAAATATAGCTTCCCCCCTTACTTACCTATTAAAACAAGGTAATTTAACCACTTAATTTGAATGAATCTATGGTGGAAATGAGGTGAAAAAGAGGAGGCACCCGAGACAAGGAGGAGGTGGAGAGAATGAAGTGGGGAGAAAGTGAGTGTGTGGGTAGGAGAGGCTGTCCCAAATATCTTGTTGCTGCCCACTTACTAATGGCGCACCTCTTGCATGGTGCGCCATTAGTAGTTACAACTACTAATGGCGCACTTAAGCAGGATGCGCCATTAGTATGTTTGGATAGGCGCACTAGTTCAAAAAAAAATTCTATACTAATGGCGCACCCACTGCCTGGTGCGCCATTAGTAGTTACAACTACTAATGGCGCACTTGGGCAGGATGCGCCATTAGTATGTTTGGATAGGCGCACTAGTTCAAAAAAAAATTCTATACTAATGGCGCACCTGCTGCCTGGTGCGCCATTAGTAGTTACAACTACTAATGGCGCACTTTGCCCGGATGCGCCATTAGTATGTTTGGACAGGCGCACTAGTTAAAAAAAAAATTGATACTAATGGCGCACCCTTAGCATGGTGCGCCATTAGTAGTTTAAACTCTAATGGCGCATCAGATTGTGGTGCGCCATTAGTATATACTAATGGCGCACCATCTTTCTGGTGCGCCATTAGTGTCAATCCCATCTATAGCCCTTTTCCTAGTAGTGTTTGGACCCCTCCTCTAAGGGTCAAGAAATTCCCCCCTCTTCCTCCATATATACAACCCTTAGGGTGTCATTTAGACTTTGGGTTTTGTTTAGATTAAAAGTTCGCCATAGCTACAACTTCGCGTACTTCGTTTGTGCTCAACGACCAGATCAAGACGTCACAGAACCCCACCTTGATCGATAAAGCTTTCATCTTATATTCGCAATATCTAGATTGCAATCTTAATTTCTTGCTTGGTCTTCATTTGCTTGCAGGAAATAGACCTTCGTTGTCAGGTTGATCGTGGTGTGGCGTGGTCAACAACCTCTCGGAGTTGGTTTAGCAATTGGTAAGGCACGACATCCCACACGTTCATAGTCGGAACATCAAAGTATACTCCTCCGAAATGATAATCACCTTCTCATCGAAAGATGGGACACCTTTGCCTCTATAAAGTGGTATCAGATTTCCTGATTGCTCGGTGAGATTTTACAGTTTCTCATAGTTTAGATTGAGTTTGTTCTTCATACCTACAGTCAACGAAAAAGCCACACAAAAAAATAGGGTTAGTTCCTCATGTCCAAACCAATCTGAGCCTTTGCATAATCTTGTTAGGGTTTTGCTTTGTTGAATTTGCGGTTGCATCGTCGTGTCTAGTTGCTGGTCTTAGCGTCTAGTCCTTAGAATTTCAAGTTCTGTCACATTTTTGTCACGCCGTCGCTGCACCATCTTCATCGTTGTTGCCTTATACCACCATCACCAACATCTTCCTTGCCGCTGCCATATACATCTGCCTGTCCAGGACCAATTTGAGTCCACATATACATCCACCTATCCACAACCAATCCGAGTCCACATATACATCCGCCTGTCCATGACCAATCCGAGTCCAAATATACATCCGCCTGTCCACCACCAATCTGACTCCACATATACATCTGTTTCTCCACCACGAATCCGAGTTCTTTTCATATTAGGTTTGTTTTCGAGATTCATCTATTTTTCATATTTGTGTTTCCTTGCATGAGTAGGTTTTGAAAAAAAAAGTCGGGAGACCCCCGGGCAGTTTTTAGGCCAAACTTTTAGCAGGTGAAAAAATATTTTTCCCTATCCTGTTTTTAGGTCCCACGAAGCGTTTTGAGACACTCGCCATCATAGTATTTTTTTTGTCACACTTTTTGGTCGTCGCTGCCCTAATATTTTAAAAAATAGTCAAAAAAATTCGTCCCTATCCTGTTATTTTGAGTTGGGAAGAGTTTTGAGACACTCGCCATTATAGTGATTTTTCGCAAAAAAAGTGCACGGAAAAAAAGAGCGAGAATGTTTTTAGAGTGTGCTTTTCCCTTGTTTACGTGTCGCGTCGTGATTTTGTTAGTGTTCTAGGCTTGCATCTCTAGTACGGTCTAGCCTAGGACCAGCACAGTACCATCGTTGTGCATTTATTCAACTTTGCATCTCTGAATTGATTATTATTGACATTTTTGCTACCATATCATAAGCCTTCCCAGCTCCACATACATCTGCATCGTGCGTTTGACACCACATGGAAATCGCTCTGTCCAAGCTTTGAGAGTTTTGACTACAATGGTTGTCGATCACCACCTGCTGCTGGGTAAGATCTAGTAAGAATTTGAGGTATTCTTGACGGATTTGTGACACCCCACCACCACCACTTTCTAGTAGTTTGTAGGATCATATTCTTGTGTGTTTCTTTTTGGTGCTAACCATGGCAGGACCACAAGCCGACAAGATTTACTAGGAGAACTTGACGAATAAGGAGCTTCATGATAAATTTCAGCAAATGTTGTGTCAATAGGTGGAAGATGTGATGGCCAGCTTTGGAGAGGCACTGGAGAGAATAGATGATGTTAAGAAGACAATTGACACCAAGTTGGACGCCAAGTTCGACGAAGTACTCATGCGTCTTCCACAACCACCACCTGCATCTGCTGCACCATTGCAACAAGAGCAACATCCACCTCCACGTCGCGATCTAGCACAGCGAGCGCAGCGTGTTCCTCTTGAGCCATGACAAACTTCTGGTGTTGCTGCTACTGCTATTGATGCTTCTGTACCTCCTACTACTACTGCAGAGGGGGACTATTACGAGGATGAGGTTGATAAAAATTAGAAATATGTGCAACCACCATAACCACCACCACCAGGTTGGCCTCATGCATATATTCGCAACGATATGGCTACAACACCACCTCGGGTACGATATTATGACCATATTCCTAAACTAAAATTGAATATTCCACTTTTTGAGGGTAGATACATTCCTGATGTATATCTTACTTGCGAGTTAGATACTGAACAACATTTCACATGCTTACAATATCCTGAAGATTGACGTGTTGCTGCTACTGCTGTTTGTGAATTCAGTAGTTTTGCTTCTGTTTGGTGGTATGAACATTGTAGATTATATCATGGTAATATCCCTACTACTTGGTGTGCTTTGAAAACTGCTATGCATGCTCGTTGGGTTCCTCCATGTTATCAACGTGAATTACTTCAAAAACTGCAACATTTGAGACAAGGAAAAAATTCTGTAGAGGAGTATTATCAGGAATAACAAACTAACATGATTAGATTTTTTATTATTGACGATAATGAGGCTATGCTTGCATATTTTATGCGTGGATTAAATAGAGAGATTCAGACCATTTAGAGTATAAAGAGTATAACAATATCACTCATTTATTCTATCTTCTTTGCAAAGCTGCACGTGAAGTGCAGGATCGACATGCATTGGCGCAAACTAACTTTTCTACAGGTCGACCTTCATCATTGACACTTCATGCATATTCTACTTCCACACGTTCTGCTCCATTGGCACCTCTGTCAACTGCCACCTCCAACTGTGATACAAGAAAGCAGGCACAACCACCACTATCTTCCAAGAGCACACCTTCTAGGCCTGCATAGAGTTCTTCTTCATCCATGGCCAAAAGGGCAAACACATGATATTATTTGTCATCATTGCAAGGGTGGAGGTCATTATGCGAGAGAATGCCCATCTAAGCATGTGATGATTGCTACTGAGGGTCGTGGGTATGCGTCCACTAGTCACTATCCTACTGCAGGTTGTTGCTAATGCGACACTACGATCAGAGACCCTTTGACGAAACCGTGTGCGATGCATTAATTGCAAACGGTGATGTAAAAAAACCATCAAAAAAGAGGCAAAATGTTTGCGATGGCGGAACCTTCAAACACGGTTCCAATTTTAGTTGCATGCACGATGCAGGGCACAGGGTTGATCCATTCGAACTGTTTGCGATGAGGTAGAACAACAAAAACGGGCAGCCATATCAAGGTGTGTGCGACATACACCATACAGTTCACTCAGATGAACTGTTTGCTATTAGGAAGTGCAATAGAAATGTTTAGCCAGATCAAGTTGTGTGTGACATACATCATACGGTTCACTCGGATGAACTATTTTTGATAGGGGAACACAACAGAAACGGTTCAACTTAACAAGATGTGTGTGATATGCGCCATACAGCTCACATAAATGAACTGTTTGCGACGAGGCAAAAGAACACAAACGAGTCGTGTAAACAAGATGCGTGTGATACGCGGCAAACAGTCGACTCGGATGAACTGTTTGCGATCAGAAATAACAACATAGACGGTTACTATAGTTAATTCGTGTGTGATTCTGTGTGTACAAAAAACTTTGAAAATTGCAAACTAGTTGCTTGTGGTGGCTAGGAGTATCGCACACAATGCGTCTGCGAGTACTCGTGTGCGATGATTAGTAAGTTACACGTATGTTTCCTTATGTTAACACGTGTGTGAATTTGCAATATGGACAGTTAATATGCAAATGCCTTCTGGACAGCGGGCACAGGCTTAAACTCAATGAACTATGTACAATACTAATACTTTCCATGAAAATTTAAGAACTTGGCTAACAACATTTGAGTAACATATATATAGTGGTTACACTACTCGACAAAAGGAGGATCCTCATAACACGGTTTTGACAACCATACGGTCCATATCTACATACATAACATAGTAACATCTATCACATTTTAAGAGGCTTAGGGCCAACAACCATATGGTCCTGATAACCCACAAGTGTAGGGGATCGCAATAGCTTTCGTGGGTGAAGTACAACCCAAATTTATTGATTCGACACAAGGGGAGCCAAAGAATATTCTTGAGTATTAGCAGTTGAGTTGTCAATTCAACCACACCTGGATAACTTAGTATCTACAGCAAAGTATTTAGTAGCAAAAGTGGTATCATAATAATGGTAACAGTAGCAACTGTAAAGATAAATGTTTTTGGGTTTTTGTAGTAGTTGTAATAGCAGCAACAGAAAAGTAAATAAGCGGAGAACAATATATGAAAAGCTCGTAGGCAATGGATCAGTGATGGATAATTATGCCGGATGCGATTCCTCATTTAATAGCTATAACATAAGGTGACATAGAACTAGCTCCAGTTCATCAATGTAATGTAGGCATGTATTCCGTAAATAGTCATACATGCTTATGGAAAAGAAGTTGCATGACATCTTTTGTCCTACCCTCCCATGGCAGCGGGGTCCTAGTGGAAACTAAGGGATATTAAGGCCTCCTTTTAATAGAGAACCGGACCAAAGCATTAACACATAGTGAATACACGAACTCCTCAAACTACGGTCATCACCGAGAAGTATCCCGATTATTGTCACTTCGGGGTTGTCGGATCATAACACATAACAGGTGACTATAGACTTGCAAGATAGGATCAAGAACACACATATATTCATGAAAATATAATAGGTTCAGAACTGAAATCATGGCACTCGGGCCCTAGTGACAAGCATTAAGCATAGCAAAGTCGTAGCAACATCAATCTCAGAACCTAGTGGATACTAGGGATCAAACCCTAACAAAACTAACTTGATTACATGGTAAATCTCATCCAACCGATCACCGTCCAGCAAGCCTACGATGGAATTACTCACGCACAGCGGTGAGCATCATGAAATTGGTGATGGGGGATGGTTGATGATGACGACGGCGATGAATCCCCCTCTTCGGAGCCCCGAACGTACTCCAGATCAGCCCTCCCAAGAGAGATTAGGGCTTGGCGGCGGCTCCGTGTCGTAAAACATGATGAAACTTTCTCTCTGAATTCTTTATCAGCGAGACGGAATATATGGAGTTGGAGTTGAGGTCGGTGGAGCTCCAGGGGGCCCACGATATAGGGGGGCGCGCCCTACAGGGGGGCGCCCCCCTGTCTCGTGGACAGGCCCTGGGCCCCCTGGTGTATTTCTTTCGCCCAGAAATTCTTATTAATTCCAAAAAGTGCCTCTATGAATTTTCAGGACATTCCGAGAACTTTTCTTTTCTACAAATAAAACAACATCATGGCAGTTCTGCTGAAAACAACGTCAGTCCGGGTTAGTTTCATTCAAATCATGCAAGTTAGAGTCCAAAACAATGGCAAAAGTGTTTGGAAAAGTATGTACGTTGGAGACGTATCAACTCCCCCAAGCTTAAACCTTTGCTTGTCCTCAAGCAATTCAGTTAATAAACTGAAAGTGATAAAGAAAAACTTCTCCAAACTCCGTTTGCCCTTGTTGTTGTAAACATGAAAAGCCAGTATTCAAGTTTCAGCAAATATTATGAACTAACCATACTCACAATAACACTTAGCTCTCATAATTACTCATATCAATAGCATAATCAGCTAGCGAGCCATAATAATAAAACTCGAATGACAACACTTTCTCAAAATAATCATAACATGATATAACAAAATGGTATCTCGCTAGCCCTTTCTGAGACCGCAAAACGTAAATGCAGAGCACCATTAAAGATCAAGGACTGACTAAACATTGTAATTAATGGTAAAAGAGATCCAGTCAAGTCATACCCAATATAAACCGATAGTAATGAATGCAAATGACAGTGTGCTCTCCAGCGGGTGCTTTTAATAAGAAGGGTGATGACTCAACATAAAGGTAACTAGATAGGCCCTTCGCAGAGGGAAGCAGGGATTTATAGAGGTGCTAGAGCTCGATTTTAAAATAGAGATTGAATAACATTTTTAGCGGCATACTTTCACAGTCAACGCAACAACTATGAGATGGTTGTATCTTCCATACTACATGCATTATAGGAAGTTCCCAAACAGAATGGTAAAGGTTTATACCCCACCAACCACCAACAAGCATCAATCCATGGCTTGCTCGAAGCAACGAGTGCCTCCAACTAACAACAGCCCTGGGGGAGTTTTGTTTAATTATTTTGATTTGCTTTGATCTTTTTGGATCATGGGACTGGGCATCTGGGTTACTGGCCCTTTCTCATGAATGAGGAGCGGAGTCCACTCCTCGTGAGAATAACCCACCTAGCATGGAAGATATAGGCATCCCTAGTTGTAAGATGAGCTTCTCGAGCATACAAAACAGAATTTCATTTGAAGGTTTGGAGTTTGGCACATACAAATTTACTTGGAACGGCAGGTAGATACCGCATATAGGAAGGTATAGTGGACTCATATGGAACAACTTTGGGGTTTAAGGAGTTTGGATGCACAAGCAGTATTCCCGCTTAGTACATAAAGCGATCAAAAGTGGAGATGATGTTGTAGGGAGAGATCAAAAGTGCATAAAGCTCTTCTTGACAAAGATATATAGATCTAGTTAGGGGGCAAATAGGTCACTTAACTAAGTGCTACATCTACCTAGCTAGCTAATTTGGGAGGAGACAACTTCAACTATGGAGGGGAAAGGAAAAAGAGAAAGGAGATGCATTGATGGAGGTGGTGTAGTTAGGTAGGAGTAATGAAGAGAGAGAAAGGTGGATAGAAGAGAAAGAGTAATGGGGGAGAAGTATTGAGGAAGAAGAAGAGTGAGAGTGGGAGCATGTGGGGGAGGTAGGGGGAAGGGAAGAGAGGAGGGGGAGGGGAGGCACGGGTGGGGAAAGGTGGTGGGTTGGTGCAGGTTAGCAGTAGCGCGGGAGGAGAAACGCGTTGCTGCTAAATAATTAGCAGCAGCGCGCTTTGGGCAACGGCGCTACTGCTAACAGTGACAATTTTTTTGGCAATTTGAAATGTAGCAGCAGCGATCCCAGTAAAAGCGCGCTACTACTACATGTGTAGCAGTAGTGCGGTTCAGCCCACGGCGCTACTGCTAAATGGAGATCGGTGAACACCGCCGGTGGATATTTGTAGCAACGCGGTTTACGCAGAGCGCGCTACTGCTAAAAATTTATCAGCAGCAAGTTTCCAGCACACACGCTACTACTAATTAGCAGTAACGCTCCTTTTTGAGCCGCGCTGCTGCTAAGATTCTGTGTATAGGCTTTTCCCTAGTAGTGTACAAGTGAAGGCTAGCAAAAGACTGGGAAGCAACCAACTAAGAGAGCGACAACAGTCATAAACATGCATTAAAATTAATTCACACCGAATACAAGCATGAGTAGGATATAATCCACCATGAACATAAATATCGTGAAGGCTATGTTGATTTGTTTCAACTACATGCGTGAACATGTGCCAAGTCGAGTCACTCAATTCATTTAAAGGAGGATACCATCCCATCATACCACATCATAATCATTCTGATAGCATCTTGGCATGCAAGGTAAACCATTATAACTCATAGCTAATCAAGCATGGCACAAGCAACTATAATCTCTAAATATCATTGCAAATATGTTTACTTCATAATAGCTGAATTAGGAACGATGAACTCATCATATTTACAAAAACAAGAGAGGTCGAGTTCATACCAGCTTTTCTCATCCCAATAAGTCCATCATATATCGTCATTATTGCCTTTCACTTGCACGTCCAAACGATGTGTATAATAATAAGAGTGCACGTGCATTGGACTAAGCTAGAATTTGCAAGCATTCAACTCAAAAGAGAAGACAAGATAATATGGGCTCTAAGTTAAATAAACAATCATGCATATGAGAGCCACTAAGCATTTTCAATATGGTCTTATCGACCCACAAAAGAAAGAAAAGAAAATAAAACTATTTACACGGGAAAGCTCCCAATAAGAAAGAAGAAGAACTATAAATCTTTTTGGTTTTTCATTTTAATTCCTACTACAAGCATGGAAATTAAACTAACTAATTTTTTGGTTTTTCTCAAGGTTTATCAAACACACAAGAAGAAAACTAGAAAAAGGAATTTAAACTAGCATGGATAATGCAATGAAAGAGTATGAGCACCGACGACTAGTGTGTGAACATGAATGTAAAGTTGGTGAGAAATACGTACTCCCCCAAGCTTAGGCTTTTGGCCTAAGTTGGTCTAGTACCAAGGACCGCCGGTACTCTCCCTGTTGTAATGGGAGGTGTAATCAGGATACCACTGGCTGGTCATCTCTGGATCCCACTGGACAGATGATGCACGATAAGGGTCCAGCTCAGGTTCCGGCTCAGGTTGAGGTTCCGGAGTAAAAGCTTGGGCTCGATGATTGTTCACTGCTTTCGGTGTGACAAGAAAATTTTCTGCAAGCAAATCAAACAACAAAGGCGCAGGCAAAATAATAATCTTAATGTGTTTCTTATTAAATCTAAGTTTATACAAGAGCATTCTATCTTCATTGTCAACAATAAACTTGTGTGCTACCATGCTGTTTTTATCTAAAATGTGAGGATGCAATTTTATCTCCCCCTTCTCAAGGTGCCTAATGGGTATCTGAAAATGTCTAGCAAGACGTGCAATATAGATACCTCCAAATATGGGGCCTTTTGTACGATTCAGGGCTAGCCGTTTTGCAACGACGGCACCCATACTAAAAGTATTGTCTCCAAGCAAGGCATGTTGAAGAATGATAATATCAGGAACGCTCAAGTTTCCACTATTTCCACGACCAATCAAGCATCTACTAGAAAATATGGCAAAGTAGCGTAAAACATGAAAGTGTATGCTAGAGAGTTTTGCCTCAGAGCCCTTCTTTGGCTCCTCTACAGCGATAGTTTTAACAAAGCCACCCACATCTTCACGATGGGGTTCCTCTAATTCTCCCTCATAAGGTATCCTACACACCGCGCAAAAATTACTTAAAGACATTTCTCTGAATTCATCGTATAAATGAAATGATACTACAGGCGGTGACTTCTTAGGATAATAATAAAAGTTCTGCATGAAAGTATTTGTGAGTAAGAGATACTGATCGATTCGGTTGTTGATGAAATCGGCGAGGCCTGCAGTCTCGATCAAAGAAAAAAATCTTCATGAATTCCAGCTTCTTTCAAGAAATCCTCGCATGGCCATTCACACGACCGTACTTCCACTAAGCCAGGAAAATTATACTTGGCCTTTTCCTTCTCTTTGGCTTGTTTTTCCTGAGAGCCTTGGCTAGAAGAGCCCCTCAAAAGTTTCCTCAATATTTTCTGAAAATTTCTGAAATTTTTTGTAACTTCAAGATAAAAGTGCATAAAACTAAACAAGATTGATAGCAACTACTCCTACAAGTGCCTAGAGCCTATATCATGCATTGGAATTGCTTGGGATGCATTGGAATTGCTTGGGTCCTCGAAAATTTAACATGCAAGCTCAAGAACATGGTCACCTATGCAGCAAAACTTTGCAATGAATAAAGCACTAGAACAAAAACTAATTGGACCAATGGAGGAGTCACATACCAAGCAACAATCTCCAAAACCAGTTTTGTGATTGGAGCTTTGAGCAAGGAGATCAAAAATCGCAGCAAAACGAGCTAGAACTCGTGCTTGAGCTGGATGGGGATTTTTTTGGGTGGAAGATGAAGTATGTGGGTGCTTGCATAAGTGGAGGGGGGCCACCAGGGGCCCACGAGATAGGGAGGCACGCCCTATAGGGGGGGGCGCCCTCCACTCTCGTGGCCTGGTGCTTGCCTCTCCTGCAGTGATTTCAGCGCCTAAAATCCTCAAATATTCCAGAAAAATCATACTAAATTTGCAGGGCATTTGGAGCACTTTTATTTTCAGACTATTTTTTAATGCATAGATAATTCAAAAAAAGACGGATAATACTATTTTTGCTTTATTTATTCTAAATAACAGAAAGTAGAAAGAGGGTACATAAGGTTGTGCCTTCTAGTTTCATCAATCTCATGATCATCAAAATGAACCCACTAACAAGGTTGATCAAGTCTTGTTAACAAACTCATTCCGAATAGCACGGAACCGGAGAAATTTCGAATAACACTAAGTTACCTCAGCGGGGATATGAAAATCCCCAACAATAAGAATATCATACTTTTTCTTGATAGTAGGGAGAGGAAATTCAAAACCTCCAAAAATAATAGTTGGAACTTTTTCAATAGAATTGATGCTATGAACTTGAGATTGTTTCCTCGGAAAGTGTACCGTATGCTCATTACCATTAACATGAAAAGTGACATTGCCTTTGTTGCAGTAAATAACAGCCCCTGCAGTGTTCAAAAAAGGTCTACCAAGGATAATAGACATACTATCGTCCTCGAGAATATCAAGAATAACAAAGTCCGTTAAGATAGTGACATTTGCAACCACAACAGGAACATCCTCACAAATACCAACAGGTATAGCAGTTGATTTATCAGCCATTTGCAAAGATATTTTAGTAGGTGTCAACTTATTCAATCCAAGTCTACAATATAAAGAGAGAGGCATAACACTAACACCGGCTCCAAGAGCACATAAAGCAGTTCTAACATAATTTCTTTTAATGGAGCAAGGTATAGTTGGTACCCCTGGATCTCCAAGTTTCTTTGGTATTCCACCCTTAAAAGTGTAATTAGCAAGCATGGTGGAAATTTCAGCTTCCGGTATCTTTCTTTTATTTGTAATGATATCCTTCATATACTTAGCATAAGGATTTACTTTCAACATATCAGTTAAGCGCATACGTAAGAAAATAGGTCCAATCATTTCAGCAAAGCGCTCAAAATCCTCATCATCCTTTGACTTGGATGGCTTAAGAGGAAAGGGCATGGGTTTCTGAACCCATGGTTCTCTTTCTTTACCGTGCTTCCTAGCAACAAAATCTCTCTTATCATAACATTGATTCTTTGATTGTGGGTTATCAAGATCAACAATAGGTTCAATCTCTACATCATTGTTTTTGCTAGGTTGAGCATCAACATGAACATTATCATTAACATTATCACTAGGTTCATGTTCATCACCTGATTGAGTTTCAACATCAGAAATAGAAATATCATTGGGATTCTCAGGTGTGTCTACAATGGGTTCACTAGAAGCATGCAAAGTCCTATTGTTTTTCTTTTTCTTCTTTTTAGAAGAACTAGGTGCCTCTAAATTATTTCTCTGAGAATCTTGCTCGATTCTCTTAGGGTGGCCTTCAGGATACAAAGGTTCCTGAGTCATTCTACCTGTTCTAGTAGCCACTCTAACATCAAAGTCATTTTTATTGTTTAATTCCTCAAGCAAATGATTTTGAGCTTTAAGTACTTGCTCAGCTTGAGTAGCAACCATAGAAGTATATTTGCTAACGAGGTGAAGTTCATCTTTAACTCTAGCCAGATTATCACTTACACGTCCTATCTCGAAAGCAATATTCTTTAACTCTCTACTAACATAAGCGTTAAAAATTTCTTGTCTAGCCATAAAGTCATCAAATTCATCTAAGCATGGGCTATGAAATTTAGTAGAGGGGATTTCAATTTTATCATATCTATAGAGAGAATTTACCTTTACTACGTGTGTCGGGTTATCAAGACAATGTGGTTCTTCAACATGCGGTATATTAAGACTATGTATTTCTTCAATAGGTGGTAAATTCTTAACATCTTAAGCTTTAATAACTTTTTCTTTCATTGTTTTCTTTGCCTCTTGCATATCTTCAGGACTGAGAAATAAAACACCTCTCTTCTTCGGAGTGGGTTTAGGAACAGGCTCAGGAATTGGCTCAATTGGTTCAGGAATTGCCTCAGGAATTGGCTTAGGAAGAGTCCAATTATTTTCATTAGTCAACATATTATTCAATAATATTTCATCTTCATCGACTGTTCTTTCCCTGAAAACACAACCAGCACAACTATCCAAGTAGTCCTTGGAAGCATCAGTTAGTCCATTATAAAAGATATCAAGTATTTCATTTTTCTTAAGAGGATGATCAGGCAAAGCATTAAGTAACCGGAGAAGCCTCCCCCAAGCTTGTGGGAGACTCTCTTCTTTGATTTGCACAAAATTATATATTTCCCGCAAGGCAGCTTGTTTCTTATGAGCAGGGAAATATTTAGCAGAGAAGTAATAAATCATATCCTCGGGACTACGCACACAACCAGGAGCAAGAGAATTATACCAAGTATTAGCATCACCCTTTAATGTGAACGGAAATATCTTAAGGATGTAAAAATAGCGAGATCTTTCATCATGAGTAAACAGGGTAGCTATATCATTCAACTTGGTAAGAGGTGCCACAACAGTTTCAGATTCAAGGCCGTAAAAAGGATCAGATTCAACTAAAGTAATAATTTCAGGATCAACAAAGAATTCATAATCCTTATCAGTAACACAGATAGGTGAAGTAGCAAAAGCAGGGTCAGGTTTCATTCTAGCATTAAGAGATTGCTGCTTCCATTTAGCTACTAATTTCTTAAGATCAGATCTATCATTGCAAGCAAAGATTTCCCTAGCAGCTTCTTCATTCATAACATAACCCTTAGGAACAACAGACAATACATAATCATTGGGAGAACCTTCATCATCACTATCATCAATAATAGCATCTTCAATATTTTCATTCCCCTAACTCTAGCAAGTTGTTCATCAAGAAATTCACCTAATGGCAAAGTAGTATCACGCATAGAAGTAGTTTCATCATGCATAGCAGAAGTGGCATCATCAATAACATGCGACATATCAGAATTCATAGCAGTAGCAAGTTTAGGTGTCGCAAGCCTACTAATAATGGAAGGAGAATCTAGTGCAGAGCTTGATGGCAGTTCCTTACCTCCCCTCGTAGTTGAGGGCAAAATCTTGGTTTTAGCGTCTTTCAAGTTCTTCATAGTGACCAACAGATATAAATCCCAAGTGACTCAGAGAATAGAGCTATGCTCCCCGGCAACGGCGCCAGAAATTAGTCTTGATAACCCACAAGTGTAGGGGATTGCAACAGCTTTCGAGGGTGAAATACAACCCAAATTTATTGATTCGATACAAGGGGAGCCAAAGAATATTCTTGAGTATTAGCAGTTGAGTTGTCAATTCACCTCTTGCCATGTTTAACAACATTTAATATTGTTGGTTACATAATCGGGAGTGAACTAAATAACTCGAATGTGGTGTTTCATTAATATGCAACTCGTTGCATATTGAGCTCCACTTAACTTGTAGTATTGTTTGTTGCACTTTGCCATGCCATGCCTCTTTAAATCGGACATGCATCATACTTGGTTGAGCATCATGCCATGTCTATGTGTTGTGTGTTTACCATGTTGTTTCCTCCTTTCCGGTTTGCTTCTCTCGTTAGCTTCGGTTTCGTTCTAGAGTTGTGAGGATTCGTTCGACTACATCCGTTTGTCTTCTTCATGGACTCGTTCTTCTTCCTAGCGGGGTTTCAGGCAAGATGACCGCTACCCTGGATCTCACTACTATCATTGCTATGCTAGTTGTTTCATTCTATCGCTTTGCTGCGCTACCTATCTTTTGCTCTTCAAGCCTCCCAAATTGCCATGTCAACCTCTAACCTTTGCCACCCTTCCTAGCAAACCGTTGCTTGGCTATGTTACCGCTTTGCTTAGGCCCTCTTATAGCGTTGTTAGTTGCAGGTGAAGTTGAAGATTGCTCAATGCTGGACATGATTTTGTTGGGATATCACAATATCTCTTATTTAATTTAATGCATCTATATACTTGGTAAAGGGTGGAAGAGTCGGCCTTATGCCTGGTGTTTTGTTCCACTCTTTCCGCCCTAGTTTCCGTCATACCGGTGTTATGTTCCCGGATTTTGCGTTCCTTACGCGGTTGGGTGATTTATGGGACCCCCTTGACAGTTCGCTTTGAATAAAACTCCTCCAGCAAGGCCCAACCTTGGTTTTACCATTTGCCTCACCTAGCCCTTTTTTCCCTTGGGTTTCCGGAGCCCGAGGGTCATCTTTATTTTTAGCCCCCCCGGGCCAGTGCTCCTCCGAGTGTTGGTCCAAACCGAGTAGCCTGCGGGGCCACCACGGGGAAACTCAAGGCCTGGTTTTACTCGTAGCTTGACTTATCCGGTGCGCCCTGAGAACGAGGTACGTGCGACTCAAATCGGGATTTGCCGGCACATCGGGCGGCTTTGCTGGTCTTGTTTTACCATTGTCGAAATATCTTGTAAACCGGGATTCCGAGACTGATCGGGTCTTCCTGGGAGAAGGTATATCCTTCGTTGATCGCGAGAGCTTATCATGGGCTAAGTTGGGACACCCCTGTAGGGTATATACTTTCGAGAGCCGTGCCCGCGGTAAGGTGGCAGATGGGAATTTGAATGTCCGGTTGTAGATAACTTAACACCAGACTCGAATTAAAACGCATCAACCGCGTGTGTAGCCGTGATGGTCTCTTTTCGACGGAGTCCGGAAAGTGAACACGGTTTTGGGTTATGTTTGACGTAAGTAGGAGTTCAGGATCACTTCTTGATCATTGCTAGCTTCACGACCGTTCCGTTTGCTCTCTTCTAGCTCTTATTTGCGTATGTTAGCCACCATATCATGCTTAGTCGTTGTTGCAACCTCACCACTTTACCCCTTCCTTTCCCATTAAGCTTTGCTAGTCTTGATACCCATGGTAATGGGATTGCTGAGTCCTCGTGGCTCACAGATTACTACAACATCATTTGCAGGTACAGGTTATGCGATGATCTTGACGCGAGAGCGATGTTACTTGTTTTGGAGTTCTTCTTCTGCTTCTTCTTCGATCAGGGATAGGGTCCATGTCGGCAGCCTGGGCTAGCAGGGTGGATGTCATTTGAGTTTATGTTTGTGTTTCATCCGTAGTCGTATGATGCTCTTATGTATTGTGATGATGTATTCGTGTGGCATTGTATGCCTCTTGTATGTATCCCCATCTATTATGTAATGTTATGTAATGATATCCACCTTGCAAAAGCGTTTCAATATGCGGTTCTATCCTTGGTGGGACCTTCGAGCCTCTTTAGGATAGTATCGCATATTGGGCGTGACAAGTTGGTATCAGAGCATCGACCGACCATAGGAGCCCCCTTGATTGTTGGCCGTTGTTGAGTCTAGAAGAAAACTATTTTGAGTCTTAGGATTATATATATCGGAGAGTAGGATTCTTTTTACTCCTCACTCCGTTCATCGCTCTGGTGAGGTCTCCTGACGTTGATGTTTTGACTTCCCTCTCCTCAAATTTCACTAAAAAAAATTTAGGATCACGCGGGTATCTTGGAATCGTTCCGATGCTTTTGTGATGAGAACATTGTTCTTGGTGCCTCCTGTCTTTTATGTGGCAGTGACCCGGGGAGTTGAGCTCCGAGGTGTTGTCATCACAATTTTATCGTTGCAGTTCTGGAATACCTAAGTTTTGCCGACGTCGAAAATCTCTTTTATGCAGTTGTTGGTGAGATAACCTTGACGCCACCCAGTACTGGTGAGTTCGGGAGTATTGCCATAGCTCTTATAACGGATGCTTTTCGAAGGTTGAGGTACATGATTTCCGGAGGTTTCTTGGTTATGTGTTGACGGATGGATATAGCTGGATGTAGGGATTGTTAGTTTGGGTGAGATATATTGCTTCCCCTATATCCCCAACACCAGATTGCATAACCAGAAAGTTTCGGGAATTTTATAGGTGGGAATTCAAGTAGCTCGTAGGATATCTTTCCAACAGACACATGATACGATATGGGATCTATCATATGTTTGTTCCGTCTTATCCTGCAAGCCATATCCTTTGTTTTGTTTTATTTGTGGTATTCGAGTTGCTTCGATGTCAAGTATTGAATCCATACCTTTCCCTAAACGGTGTTCTCATATTTATATGGGAGTACTAATCCTTTTGATCATTGAGATTGTCATGTTATCCTTTTCCAACCGGTGTGCTTCTCTTCAAGTGGATCCCATCATTTTTCCCATCCGCAAGATCAATTCTAAGTTTTCTCAACGGTGTTTATTTCATCTGTCCCAAGTTGCCTTTGTTTTTCCCGCCCTCCCACCCTTTTTCTTCAAGGACTCAGATTTCTTAATCATTTATCATTTTATTTGTGGGAAGTCTCTTCACTCTTTTCTTTCAATGTTCTTATCCGGTGATTTCCCATGAAGATGCTCAACAGATTCAAGTTCTTCATCCTTCGTTGTTGTTTCTTCTCCGGTGGATTAATTCAAGCTTTCAGTGTTGATCATATTCCTTTCCTCGTGTCAAATGCTTTCTCATGCCGGTGCACCTCTCAATCATTCACCTCTTTCTATTCATTTGTTCCAGAGTGTTGAAGATATCTCAGAAGACTTGTGTTTCTATTCGCAACCCGTTCGAGATATTTCGAGGTTGTTATCCCATTCAAGCCATTTAATCCTACCAGTGCAATCTCTATGTCAAGAAATCCTTCAACGATGTTTCTTTCAAGTGGTCCCTAACCCACAGGTCTTTTCCCAGGATCTTACCTGACTCTTTTAATTTTCCCGGAGCCATTCCCAAATTCTTTTCGAAGTTTGATGTAAGAATGAATTTCATCAGTCAGATGTTTTCCAAGATCAATTTCGAATCATTTTCATTGTTGGCTCAACCTCTTTGTTTTTCATTCTCCCGGAGTATCTCAACAATCCATGGTGGTGTTTCTCGTCGTCATTTCTCGGATTTTGAAGACCGAAGAAGATTTCCTCTTTATTTTAAATCCATCAATCTCTCCTTTGGAGTTATCTTGATATAGATTTCACCTAAAGCCTTCCCTAAGGAATGTTGCTATTTGTGGTGCTTATCAATGATCCGAGTTTTTCCCTATCCTCTCGGCGAAAGAAGATCTCTTCTTTGATCTCAAACAAGTAATTGTTTTTCGTTAGTGGCAGAATTTCACCTCAAGTGTTGAGATGTTTCCATAAGCCCACTACAAGCTTATTTGTTTCGTTGTTGGTTTTCCAACAACTCCGTCATAACCTTCTTGGAAGGGTGCTTTCCAAGCTCATTTGTGGCAGAAGTTGGCATTTTCTACTCCATTCTGTTATTCCAATGATCTATCTTCTATTCTTTCCCCCGGAGACATTGTGATGTTGCTCTTTTCACTCATCATCTTGTTTTGTCAAGATCATGTTCTTCTCCTTGCTTCTCCGTTTAGCCGGAGTGTCGTGTTTTCATTCGAGTTCTCTCATCTTATCTAGTTTTGCCTCCTTCCTCAACCGGAGAGCTGTCTGGAATCTTTCTTACCCCTTGTGCCATTCTTTCAATAGTTCCGGAGGTAGTGTGTTGTTGATCTCATCAAGTATCCTCTCATCTTTTCAAGTTCATGTTCAATTCCTTCCATTTATAGTCGGAGTGCTGTCAAAATTATATCACTCTTATTCATTCTTATCTCGTTTCAACCAGAGTGGTTTCAATTCCTTCTTGTCCATTGTGCACGTCATTCATAGCTTTGCAACCTCCAACGTTAACATGGTGTTCCTTGTTTCTCTTTTCTACTGGAATGCTCTCAATTTCGTTCAACTCTATTGTGTTATTCTTTCAAGTTTTCAACCTCTCGAGGTTCATTGGTTTCACTCGTTTGTCAAAGGAGCAACTTAGTTTTACCTCTTATCTTCCTCTTCCTTTTCCCTCCGGTGCCATCCTAGATCTCAGGACGAGATCCTCTCGTAGTGGTGGAGTGTTGTAACACCCCGGATACAACTTTCCATATTCGTAACTCCAACTCTTGCCTTTTCCGGAGATGTGATATGATATTTCCTTCATGGTTGGGTTTTTATCGTTTGTTTTGCATTTTGTTCATGTTTTGCATTTCATCTCATAGCATCATGCGCATTGCATCCACATGTTTTCATAAAACCTCGTAGCCTTTCGTAGTTACCGCTTCTCTCTTTGTCTTCATTGACCTGTCGTCAAACCCCCCCTTGTCTTTGTCGACCTCTCTCAGACCCCTCGCATGCGTCCGAAACTTGCCCCAAACCCGAACCGCTCGGTCATGACCAACAGGTCCGGATCATCCCTAAACATCCCTTTATCATCATCGGTTTCTCGTTGGACTCTCCTAAGCTATTTATTCTCGTTCGTCCGATTAAAATCGGAGGGACCAAATGCCCCTTCTATTTACTTACTTGCTATATAAACAGATCAACCCTAGAAACTAGGGATCTTGTCCCATCCTCCGCTGCTGCCAGCCCACTGTCTCCTCCTTGGGATCCCCTCCCGATCCAAAACCACCAACCACAGCTGCCACCGCTCCTCCTCAGTTTCCACGCCCAACCAACCAGTGCCTCCCCTGGATCTCGTTGTCCACCCAACCAGCACAGCGCGCCCGATTCCCTCGCTTCTTCACCAGCCCGCAGCTGCCTCCTCCTTCCTCGCGTCTGAGCCCGAGGAGCCCCTGCACCGTGCTCCTCCCTCGCCCTTGCCTCTGCCGTGTCCAGCACCGCGCCGGAGAGCGCCACCACCCAAGGTGCATCATCCCTTCGGCATCGAGCACTAGCAGAACGAGCCCAGCCGCCGAGCTCAAGCTGCCTCGCCCGACCTTCCTCGTCGCCGTCCCTGACCAGCGCCGTCACCTAGACCTTGCCTCTGCCCCGGAACTCGCGCCACCGTCGGAGATGCTCCATCCCTTGCCTGATCTAGCAGGCCGTCCTCGTTGCCCCAAGGTCCAGGCTGTCGTTCCCCTGCTCCTCCCTTCTCCTTTCTGTTTCTTCCTCCTGCCCCTACTCAATCCCGATCTCTCTCTCTCTCTGAACCAGGACCCCGCCTCGTCTCCGCCCGCGGGCTATGTCAGAACAGAGCTCCACCCTCGCCCTAGCCTCGGATCCGGCCATCTCCGCCGCACCCGCCGCTACAAGTCCCTCGCCGTGCCGCTCCTTAGTTTTGTTGGAGCAGAGACGGGATGACTGCTTCAGCCGCTGCCTTGCTTCCGTTCACTGCGATGCCAAGGCCCAGCTCCTCTTCGCCAGATCCGTCGGCCTGCCTTGGCCTCATCACCGATCTGGGCCTCAGCCCATGGTGAGCACCCAGAGCCCAGCAGTTTCGGCCCGTGTCTTGTTTTTTTTTCTCTGGACGAATTTAGCTATAATCCGAGGATTTACAGATTTACAGAAAAGTCCTTGCACATCATGCATATAATAACTCATTAACCGTGCATCGGATTAAAATGATTCAAACATGTAAAATGCTTAGAATTCCCTCAAGTTTCATATGTGGCCACTTTCTTCCATGTTAAATATGTTTAAAATGCTGTTTCTTTTAATTTGTTTAAATGCCATGTTAAAATGATTTATTTCATAACTAAATAACCGTAGCTTCAATTTTAATAAACTTTATATGTCAATGGGTTGGAAAAATGCATAGATTAACATGGTCCACTTTATTTTCCTGTTTAACAACATTGAAATATGGTTTAGGGCAGAACAGTACCAAATTCATAATTTGCATATGGGGATTTTTTGGAATTGTTGTTTGTTGTTCAGGCCTCATTTAAACTTGCCTAAATAGTTAGTTTACTTATGATTCACCTCTTGCCATGTTTAACAACATTTAATATTGTTGGTTACATAATCGGGAGCGAACTAAATAACTCGAATGTGGTGTTTCGTTAATATGCAACTCATTGCATATTGAGCTCCACTTAACTTGTAGTATTGTTTGTTGCACTTTGCCATGCCATGCCTCTTTAAACCGGACATGCATCATACTTGGTTGAGCATCATGCCATGTCTATGTGTTGTGTGTTTACCATGTTGTTTCCTCCTTTCCGGTTTGCTTCTCTCGTTAGCTTCGGTTTCGTTCTGGAGTTGTGAGGATTCGTTCGACTACATCCGTTTGTCTTCTTTATGGACTCGTTCTTCTTCCTAGCAGGATTTCAGGCAAGATGACCGCTACCCTGGATCTCACTACTATCATTGCTATGCTAGTTGCGGATATATATTCCCTCAACTTACTTGATATATTGGAAGTCTATGTTTGGACATCGGAAGTGTTCCGGGTGAAATCGGGATTTTACCGGGTTACCGGGAGGTTACCGGAACCCCCCGGGAGCCAAATGGGCCATCATGGGCCTTAGTGGAAAGGAGAAAGGGGCAGCCCAAGGGGGCTGCGAGCCTCCCCCCTTCCCCTAGTCCTATTAGGACTAGGAGAGGTGGCCGGCCACCCCTCTCCCTCTTTCCCCCTTGGGAATCCTAGTTGGAATAGGATTGGAGGGGAGTCCTACTCCCGGTAGGAGTAGGACTCCTCCTGCGCCACCTCCTCCTGGCCGGCGCCTCCTCCCCCCTTGGCTCCTTTATATACGGAGGCAGGGGCACCTCTAAACACACAAGTTGACACAAGTTGATCCACGTGATCGATTCCTTAGCCGTGTGCGGTGCCCCCTGCCACTATATTCCTCGATAATACTGTAGCGGAGTTTAGGCGAAGCCCTGCTGCTGTAGTTCATCAAGATCGTCACCACGCCGTCGTGCTGACGAAACTCTTCCCCGACACTTTGCTGGATCGGAGTCCGGGGATCGTCATCGAGCTGAACGTGTGCTCGAACTCGGAGGTGCCGTAGTTTCGGTGCTTGATCGGTTGGATCGTGAAGACGTACGACTACTTCCTCTACGTCGTATCATTGCTTCCGCAGTCGGTCTGCGTTGGGTACGTAGACAACACTCTCCTCTCGTTGCTATGCATCACATGATCCTGTGTGCGCGTAGGAAATTTTTTGAAATTACTACGAAACCCAACAGTGGTATCAGAGCCTAGGTTATTTATGTTGATGTTATATGCACGAGTAGAATACAAGTGAGTTGTGGACGATACAAGTCATACTGCCTACCAGCATGTCATACTTTGGTTCGGCGGTATTGTTGGACGAGACGACCCGGACCAACCTTACGCGTACGCTTACGCGAGACCGGTTCCCTCGACGTGCTTTGCACAGAGATGGCTTGCGGGCGACTGCCTCTCCAACTTTAGTTGAACCAAGTATGGCTACGCCCGGTCCTTGCGAAGGTTAAAACGGAGTCTATTTGACAAACTATCGTTGTGGTTTTGATGCGTAGGTGAGATTTGTTCTTACTTAAGCCCGTAGCAGCCACGTAAAACATGCAACAACAAAGTAGAGGACGTCTAACTTGTTTTTGCAGGGCATGTTGTGATATGATATGGTCAAGGCATGATGCCGAATTTTATTGTATGAGATGATCATGTTTTGTAACCGAGTTATCGGCAACTGGCAGGAGCCATATGGTTGTCGCTTTATTGTATGCAATGCAATCGCGATGTAATGCTTTACTTTATTACTAAACGGTAGTGATAGTCGTTGAAGCATAAGATTGGCGGGACGACAACGATGCTACGATGGAGATCAAGGTGTCGCACCGGTGACGATGGTGATCATGACGGTGCTTCGGAGATGGAGATCACAAGCACGAGATGATGATGGCCATATCATATCACTTATATTGATTGCATGTGATGTTTATCTTTTTATGCATCTTATCTTGCTTTGATTGACGGTAGCATTATAAGATGATCTCTCATTAAATTATCAAGAAGTGTTCTCCCTGAGTATGCACCGTTGCCAAAGTTCGTCGTGCCCAGACACCACGTGATGATCGGGTGTGATAAGCTCTACGTCCATCTACAACGGGTGCAAGCCAGTTTTTGCACACGCAGAATACTCAGGTTAAACTTGACGAGCCTAGCATATGCAGATATGGCCTCGGAACACGGAGACCGAAAGGTCGAGCGTGAATCATATAGTAGATATGATCAACATAAACGATGTTCACCATAGAAAACTACTCCATCTCACGTGATGATCGGTTATGGTTTAGTTGATTTGGATCACGTAATCACTTAGAGGATTAGAGGGATGTCTATCTAAGTGGGAGTTCTTAAGTAATATGATTAATTGAACTTAAATTTATCATGAACTTAGTACCTGATAGTATCTTGCTTGTTTATGTTGATTGTAGATAGATGGCTCGTGCTGTTGATCCGTTGAATTTTAATGCGTTCCTTGAGAAAGCAAAGTTGAAAGATGATGGTAGCAATTACACGGACTGGGTCCGTAACTTGAGGATTATCCTCATTGCTGCACAGAAGAATTATGTCCTTGATGCACCGCTAGGTGACGGACCTATTGCAGGAGCAGATACAGACGTTATGAACGTTTGGCTAGCTCAATATGATGACTACTTGATAGTTTAAGTGCACCATGCTTAACGGCTTAGAATCGGGACTTCAAAGATGTTTTGAACATCATGGACCATATGAGATGTTCCAGTAATTGAAGTTAATATTTCAAGCAAATACCCGAGTTGAGAGATATGAAGTCTCCAACAAGTTCTATAGCTAAAAGATGGAGGAGAATCGCTCAACTAGTGAGCATGTGCTCAGATTGTCTGGGTACTTCAATTGCTTGAATCAAGTGGGAGTTAATCTTCCAGATAAGATAGTGATTGACAGAATTCTCTAGTCACCATCACTAAGTTACTGAACTTCATGATGAACTATAGTATGCAAGGGATGAAGAAAACGATTCCCGAGCTCTTCGTGATATTGAAATCGACGAAGGTAGAAATCAAGAAAGAGCATCAAGTGTTGATGATTGACAAGACCACTAGTTTCAAGAAAAGGGCAAAGGGAAGAAGGGGAACTTCAAGAAGAACAGCAAGCAAGTTGCTGCTCAAGTGAAGAAGCCCAAGTCTGGTCCTAAGCCTGAGACTAAGTGCTTCTACTGCAAAGGGACTGGTCACTGGAAGCGGATCTACCCCAAGTGATTGGCAGAAAAGAAGGATGGCAAAGTGAACATAAGTATATTTGATATACATGTTATTGATGTGTACTTTACTAGTGTTTATAGCAACCCCTCAGTATTTGATACTAGTTCAGTTGCTAAGATTAGTAACTCAAAACGGGAGTTGCAGAATAAACAGAGACTAGTTAAGGGTGAAGTGACGATGTATGTTGGAAGTGGTTCCAAGATTGATATGATCATCGTCGCACACTCCCTATACTTTCGGGATAGTGTTGAACCTAAATAAGTGTTATTTGGTGTTGGCGTTGAGCATGAATATGATTTTATCATGTTTATTGTAATACGGTTATTCATTTAAGTAAGAGAATAAATTGTTGTTCTGTTTACATGAATGAAACCTTATATGGTTACACACCCAATGAAAATAGTTCGTTGGATCTCGATCATAGTGATACACATAATCATAATATTGAAACCAAAAGATGCAAAGTTAATAATGATAAATGCAACTTGTTTGTAGCACTGCCGTTTAGGTCATATTGGTGTAAAGCGCATGAAGAAACTCTGATGGGCTTTTGGAATCACTTGATTATGAATCAGTTGATGCTTGCGAACCATGCCTCATGGGCAAGATGACTAAGACTCTGTTCTTCGGAACAATGGAGCGAGCAATAGATTTGTTGAAAATCATACATACTGATGTATGTGGTCCGATGAATATTGAGGCTCGCGACAGGTATCATTATTTTCTGATCTTCACAGATGATTTGAGCAGATATGAGTATATCTACTTGATGAAACATAAGTCTGAAACATTTGAAAAGTTCAAAGAATTTCAGAGTGAAGTGAAAAATCATCGTAACAAGAAAATAAAGTTTCTACGATCTGATCGTAGAGAAGAGTATTTGAGTTACGAGTTTGGCCTTCAGTTAAAAACAATGTGAAATAGTTTCACTACTCATGCCACCTAGAACACCACAATGTAATGGTGTGTCCGAACATCATAACCGTACTTTATTAGATATGGTGCGATCTATGATGTGTTTTACCGATCTACCACTATCGTTTTGGGGTTATGCATTAGAGACAGCTGCATTCACGTTAAATAGGGCACCATCTAAATCCGTTGAGACGACACCGTGTGAACTATGGTTTGGCAAGAAACCTAAGCTGTCGTTTCTTAAATTTGGGGTTGCGATGCTTATATGAAAAAGTTTCATCCTGATAAGCTCAAACTCAAATCGGAGAAGTGCGTCTTCATAGGATATCCAAAGGAAACTATCGGATACACCTTCTATCACAGATCCGAAAGGCAAGACTTTTGTTGCTAAATTCGGAAACTTTCTGGAGAAGGAGTTTCTCTCGAAAGAAGTGAGTGGGAGGAAAGTAGAACTTGACGAGGTAACTGTACCTGCTCCCTTATTGGAAAGTAGTACATCACAGAAAACTGTTTCTGTGACACCTACACCAGTTAGTGAGGAAGCTAATGATGATGATCATGAAACTTCAGAACAAGATACTACTGAACCTTGTAGATCAACCAGAGTAAGATCCGCGCCAGAGTGGTACGATAATCCTTTTCTGGAAGTCATGTTACTAGATCATGATGAACCTACGAACTATGAAGAAGCGATGGTGAGCCCAGATTCCGCAAAGTGGCTTGAAGCCATGAAATCTGAGATGGGATCCATGTATGAGAACAAAGTTTGGACTTTGGTTGACTTGCCCGATGATCGGCAAGCAATTGAGAATAAATGGATCTTCAAGAGGAAGACGGACGCTGATAGTAGTGTTACTATCTACAAAGCTAGAATTGTCGCAAAAGGTTTTTCGACAAGTTCAAGGTGTTGACTACGATGAGAGCTTCTCACTCGTATCTATGCTTGAGTCTGTCTGAATCATGTTAGTAATTGCCGCATTTTATGAAATCTGGCAAATGGATAAACAAAACTGCATTCCTTAATGGATTTATTAAAGAAGAGTTGTATATGATGCAACAGAAGGTTTTGTCAATCCGAAAGGTACTAACAAAATGTGCAAGCTCCAGTGATCCATCTATGGACTGGTGCAAGAATCTCGGAGTTGGAATATACGCTTTGATGAGTTGATCAAAGCATATAGTTTTATACAGACTTGCGGTGAAGCCTGTATTTACAAGAAAGTGAGTGGGAGCACTACAGCATTTTTGATAAAGTATATGTGAATGACATATTGTTGATCGGAAATAATGTAGAATTATTCTGTAAAGCATAAAGGAGTGTTTGAAAGGAGTTTTTCAAATAAAGACTTCGGTAAAGCTGCTTACATATTGAGTATCAAGATTTATAGAGATAGATCAAGACGCTTGATAAGTTTTTCCAATGAGTACATACCTTGACAAGATTTTGAAGTAGTTCAAAATGGAACAGTCAAAGAAAGAGTTCTTGCCTGTGTTACAAGGTGTGAAGTTGAGTAAGACTCAAAGCCCGACCACGGCAGAAAATAGAAAGAGAATGAAAGTCATTCCCTATGCCTCAGTCATAGGTTCTATAAAGTATGCCATGCTGTATACCAGATCTATTGTATGCCCTACCACTGAGTTTGGCAAGGGAGTACAATAGTGATCTAGGAGTAGATCACTGGACAGCGGTCAAAATTATCCTTAGTGAAATAAGGATATGTTTCTCGATTATGGAAGTGGAAAAAGGTTCGTCGTAAAGGGTTATGCCGATGCAAGTTTGACACTAATCTAGATGACTCTAAGTCTCGGTCTAGATACATACTGAAAGTGGGAGCAATTAGCTAGAGTAGCTCCATGCAGAGCATTGTTGACATAGAAATTTGCAAAATACATGTGGATCTGAATGTGGCAGACCCGTTGACTAAGATTCTCTCACAAGCAAAACATGATCACACCTTAGTACTCCTTGGGTGTTAATTACATAGCGATGTGAACTAGATTACTGAATCTAGTAAACCCTTTGGGTGTTGGTCACATAGCGATGTGAACTATGGGTGTTAATCACATGATGATGTGAACTATCGATGTTAATCACATGGTGATGTGATCTAGATTATTGACTCTAGTGCAAGTGGGAGACTGAAGGAAATATGCCCTAGAGGCAATAATAAAGTTATTATTTATTTCCTTATTTCATGATAAATGTTTATTATTCATGCTAGAATTGTATTAACCGGAAACATAATACATGTGTGAATACATAGACAAACAAAGTGTCACTAGTATGCCTCTACTTGACTAGCTCGTTAATCAAAGATGGTTATGTTTCCTAACCATGAACAATGAGTTGTTATTTGATTAACGAGGTCACATCATTAGTTGAATGATCTGATTAACATGACCCATTTCATTAGCTTAGCACCCGATCGTTTAGTATGTTGCTATTGCTTTTCTTCATGACTTATACATGTTCCTATAACTATGAGATTATGCAACTCCCGTTTGCCGGAGGAACACTTTGGGTGCTACCAAACGTCACAACGTAACTGGGTGATTATAAAGGAGCATTACAGGTGTCTCCAAAGGTAGATGTTGGGTTGGCGTATTTCGAGATTAGGATTTGTCACTCCGATTGTCGGAGAGGTATCTCTGGGCCCTCTCGGTAATGCACATCACATAAGCCTTGCAAGCACTGCAACTAAGATGTTAGTTGTGAGATGATGTATTACAGAACGAGTAAAGAGACTTGCCAGTAACGAGATTGAACTAGGTATTGGATACCGACGATCGAATCTCTGGCAAGTAACATACCGATGACAAAGGGAACAACGTCTGTTGTTATGCGGTCTGACCGATAAAGATCTTCGTAGAATATGTAGGAGCCAATATGGGCATCCAGGTCCCGCTATTGGTTATTGACCGGAGACGTGTCTCGGTCATGTCTACATTGTTCTCGAACCCGTAGGGTCCGCACGCTTAAGGTTACGATGACAGTTATATTATGAGTTTATGCATTTTGATGTACCGAAGGTTGTTCGGAGTCCCGGATGTGATCACGGACATGACGAGGAGTCTCGAAATGGTCGAGACATAAAGATTGATATATTGGAAGTCTATGTTTGGACATCGGAAGTGTTCCGGGTGAAATCGGGATTTTACCGGGTTACCGGGAGGTTACCGGAACCCCCCGGGAGCCAAATGGGCCATCATGGGCCTTAGTGGAAAGGAGAAAGGGGCAGCCCAAGGGGGCTGCGCGCCTCCCCCCTTCCCCTAGTCCTATTAGGACTAGAAGAGGTGGCCGGCCACCCCTCTCCCTCTTTCCCCCTTGGGAATCCTAGTTGGAATAGGATTGGAGGGGAGTCCTACTCCCGGTAGGAGTAGGACTCCTCCTGCGCCACCTCCTCCTGGCCGGCGCCTCCTCCCCCCTTGGCTCCTTTATATACGGAGGCAGGGGCACCTCTAAACACACAAGTTGACACAAGTTGATCCACGTGATCGATTCCTTAGCCGTGTGCGGTGCCCCCTGCCACCATATTCCTCGATAATACTGTAGCGGAGTTTAGGCGAAGCCCTGCTGCTGTAGTTCATCAAGATCGTCACCACGCCGTCGTGCTGACGAAACTCTTCCCCGACACTTTGCTGGATCGGAGTCCGGGGATCGTCATCGAGCTGAACGTGTGCTCGAACTCGGAGGTGCCGTAGTTTCGGTGCTTGATCGGTTGGATCGTGAAGACGTACGACTACTTCCTCTACGTCGTATCATTGCTTCCGCAGTCGGTCTGCGTTGGGTACATAGACAACACTCTCCTCTCGTTGCTATGCATCACATGATCCTGTGTGCGCGTAGGAAAATTTTTGAAATTACTACGAAACCCAACAGTGGTATCAGAGCCTAGGTTATTTATGTTGATGTTATATGCACGAGTAGAATACAAGTGAGTTGTGGACGATACAAGTCATACTGCCTACCAGCATGTCATACTTTGGTTCGGCGGTATTGTTGGACGAGACGACCCGGACCAACCTTACGCGTACGCTTACGCGAGACCGGTTCCCTCGACGTGCTTTGCACAGAGATGGCTTGCGGGCGACTGCCTCTCCAACTTTAGTTGAACCAAGTATGGCTACGCCCGGTCCTTGCGAAGGTTAAAACGGAGTCTATTTGACAAACTATCGTTGTGGTTTTGATGCGTAGGTGAGATTGGTTCTTACTTAAGCCCGTAGCAGCCACGTAACACATGCAACAACAAAGTAGAGGACGTCTAACTTGTTTTTGCAGGGCATGTTGTGATGTGATATGGTCAAGGCATGATGCTGAATTTTATTGTATGAGATGATCATGTTTTGTAACCGAGTTATCGGCAACTGGCAGGAGCCATATGGTTGTCGCTTTATTGTATGCAATGCAATCGCGATGTAATGCTTTACTTTATTACTAAACGGTAGTGATAGTCGTGGAAGGATAAGATTGGAGAGACGACAATGATGCTACGATGGAGATCAAGGTGTCGCGCCGGTGACGATGGTGATCATGACGGTGCTTCGGAGATGGAGATCACAAGCACAAGATGATGATGGCCATATCATATCACTTATATTGATTGCATGTGATGTTTATCTTTTTATGCATCTTATCTTGCTTTGATTGACGGTAGCATTATAAGATGATCTCTCACTAAATTATCAAGAAGTGTTCTCCCTGAGTATGCACCGTTGCCAAAGTTCGTCGTGCCCAGACACCACGTGATGATCGGGTGTGATAAGCTCTACGTCCATCTACAACGGGTGCAAGCCAGTTTTTGCACACGCAGAATACTCAGGTTAAACTTGACGAGCCTAGCATATGCAGATATGGCCTCGGAACACGGAGACCGAAAGGTCGAGCGTGAATCATATAGTAGATATGATCAACATAACAATGTTCACCATTGAAAACTACTCCATCTCACGTGAGGATCGGACATGGTTTAGTTGATTTGGATAACGTGATCACTTAGAGGATTAGAGGGATGTCTGTCTAAGTGGGAGTTCTTAAGTAATATGATTAATTGAACTTAAATTTATCATGAACTTAGTCCTGATAGTATTTTGCAAATTATGTTGTAAAATCAATAGCTTGCGTTGTTGCTTTCATATGTTTATTTTGATATGTTCCTAGAGAAAATTGTGTTGAAAAATGTTAGTAGCAATGATGCGGATTTGATCCGTGATCTGAGGTTTATCCTCATTGCTGCACAGAAGAATTATGTCCTTGATGCACCGCTAGGTGACGGACCTATTGCAGGAGCAGATACAGACGTTATGAACGTTTGGCTAGCTCAATATGATGACTACTTGATAGTTTAAGTGCACCATGCTTAACGGCTTAGAATCGGGACTTCAAAGATGTTTTGAACATCATGGACCATATGAGATGTTCCAGTAATTGAAGTTAATATTTCAAGCAAATACCCGAGTTGAGAGATATGAAGTCTCCAACAAGTTCTATAGCTAAAAGATGGAGGAGAATCGCTCAACTAGAGAGCATGTGCTCAGATTGTCTGGGTACTTCAATTGCTTGAATCAAGTGGGAATTAATCTTCCAGATAAGATAGTGATTGACAGAATTCTCTAGTCACCATCACTAAGTTACTGAACTTCATGATGAACTATAGTATGCAAGGGATGAAGAAAACGATTCCCGAGCTCTTCGTGATATTGAAATCGACGAAGGTAGAAATCAAGAAAGAGCATCAAGTGTTGATGATTGACAAGACCACTAGTTTCAAGAAAAGGGCAAAGGGAAGAAGGGGAACTTCAAGAAGAACAGCAAGCAAGTTGCTGCTCAAGTGAAGAAGCCCAAGTCTGGTCCTAAGCCTGAGACTAAGTGCTTCTACTGCAAAGGGACTGGTCACTGGAAGCGGATCTACCCCAAGTGATTGGTGGAAAAGAAGGATGGCAAAGTGAACATAAGTATATTTGATATACATGTTATTGATGTGTACTTTACTAGTGTTTATAGCAACCCCTCTGTATTTGATACTAGTTCAGTTGCTAAGATTAGTAACTCAAAATGGGAGTTGCAGAATAAACAGAGACTAGTTAAGGGTGAAGTGACGATGTATGTTGGAAGTGGTTCCAAGATTGATATGATCATCGTCGCACACTCCCTATACTTTCGGGATAGTGTTGAACCTGAATAAGTGTTATTTGGTGTTGGCGTTGAGCATGAATATGATTTGATCATGTTTATTGTAATACGGTTATTCATTTAAGTAAGAGAATAAATTGTTGTTCTGTTTACATGAATGAAACCTTATATGGTTACACACCCAATGAAAATAGTTCGTTGGATCTCGATCATAGTGATACACATAATCATAATATTGAAACCAAAAGATGCAAAGTTAATAATGATAAGTGCAACTTGTTTGTAGCACTGCCGTTTAGGTCATATTGGTGTAAAGCGCATGAAGAAACTCCATACTGATGGGCTTTTGGAATCACTTGATTATGAATCAGTTGATGCTTGCGAACCATGCCTCATGGGCAAGATGACTAAGACTCTGTTCTTCGGAACAATGGAGCGAGCAATAGATTTGTTGAAAATCATACATACTGATGTATGTGGTCCGATGAATATTGAGGCTCGCGACAGGTATCATTATTTTCTGATCTTCACAGATGATTTGAGCAGATATGAGTATATCTACTTGATGAAACATAAGTCTGAAACATTTGAAAAGCTCAAAGAATTTCAGAGTGAAGTGAAAAATCATCGTAACAAGAAAATAAAGTTTCTACGATCTGATCGTAGAGAAGAGTATTTGAGTTACGAGTTTGGCCTTCAGTTAAAAACAATGTGAAATAGTTTCACTACTCATGCCACCTAGAACACCACAATGTAATGGTGTGTCCGAACGTCATAACCGTACTTTATTAGATATGGTGCGATCTATGATGTGTTTTACCGATCTACCACTATCGTTTTGGGGTTATGCATTAGAGACAGCTGCATTCACGTTAAATAGGGCACCATCTAAATCCGTTGAGACGACACCGTGTGAACTATGGTTTGGCAAGAAACCTAAGCTGTCGTTTCTTAAATTTGGGGTTGCGATGCTTATATGAAAAAGTTTCATCCTGATAAGCTCAAACTCAAATCGGAGAAGTGCGTCTTCATAGGATATCCAAAGGAAACTATTGGATACACCTTCTATCACAGATCCGAAAGGCAAGACTTTTGTTGCTAAATTCGGAAACTTTCTGGAGAAGGAGTTTCTCTCGAAAGAAGTGAGTGGGAGGAAAGTAGAACTTGACGAGGTAACTGTACCTGCTCCCTTATTGGAAAGTAGTACATCACAGAAAACTGTTTCTGTGACACCTACACCAGTTAGTGAGGAAGCTAATGATGATGATCATGAAACTTCAGAACAAGATACTACTGAACCTCGTAGATCAACCAGAGTAAGATCCGCGCCAGAGTGGTACGATAATCCTTTTCTGGAAGTCATGCTACTAGATCATGATGAACCTACGAACTATGAAGAAGCGATGGTGAGCCCAGATTCCGCAAAGTGGCTTGAAGCCATGAAATCTGAGATGGGATCCATGTATGGGAACAAAGTTTGGACTTTGGTTGACTTGCCCGATGATCGGCAAGCAATTGAGAATAAATGGATCTTCAAGAGGAAGACGGACGCTGATAGTAGTGTTACTATCTACAAAGCTAGAATTGTCGCAAAAGGTTTTTCGACAAGTTCAAGGTGTTGACTACGATGAGAGCTTCTCACTCGTATCTATGCTTGAGTCTGTCTGAATCATGTTAGTAATTGCCGCATTTTATGAAATCTGGCAAATGGATAAACAAAACTGCATTCCTTAATGGATTTATTAAAGAAGAGTTGTATATGATGCAACAGAAGGTTTTGTCAATCCGAAAGGTACTAACAAAATGTGCAAGCTCCAGTGATCCATCTATGGACTGGTGCAAGAATCTCGGAGTTGGAATATACGCTTTGATGAGTTGATCAAAGCATATAGTTTTATACAGACTTGCGGTGAAGCCTGTATTTACAAGAAAGTGAGTGGGAGCACTACAACATTTCTGATAAAGTATATGTGAATGACATATTGTTGATCGGAAATAATGTAGAATTATTCTGTAAAGCATAAAGGAGTGTTTGAAAGGAGTTTTTCAAATAAAGACTTCGGTAAAGCTGCTTACATATTGAGTATCAAGATTTATAGAGATAGATCAAGACGCTTGATAAGTTTTTCCAATGAGTACATACCTTGACAAGATTTTGAAGTAGTTCAAAATGGAACAGTCAAAGAAAGAGTTCTTGCCTGTGTTACAAGGTGTGAAGTTGAGTAAGACTCAAAGCCCGACCACGGCAGAAAATAGAAAGAGAATGAAAGTCATTCCCTATGCCTCAGTCATAGGTTCTATAAAGTATGCCATGCTGTATACCAGATCTATTGTATGCCCTACCACTGAGTTTGGCAAGGGAGTACAATAGTGATCTAGGAGTAGATCACTGGACAGCGGTCAAAATTATCCTTAGTGAAATAAGGATATGTTTCTCGATTATGGAAGTGGAAAAAGGTTCGTCGTAAAGGGTTACGCCGATGCAAGTTTGACACTAATCTAGATGACTCTAAGTCTCGGTCTAGATACATACTGAAAGTGGGAGCAATTAGCTAGAGTAGCTCCATGCAGAGCATTGTTGACATAGAAATTTGCAAAATACATGTGGATCTGAATGTGGCAGACCCGTTGACTAAGATTCTCTCACAAGCAAAACATGATCACACCTTAGTACTCCTTGGGTGTTAATTACATAGCGATGTGAACTAGATTACTGAATCTAGTAAACCCTTTGGGTGTTGGTCACATAGCGATGTGAACTATGGGTGTTAATCACATGATGATGTGAACTATCGATGTTAATCACATGGTGATGTGATCTAGATTATTGACTCTAGTGCAAGTGGGAGACTGAAGGAAATATGCCCTAGAGGCAATAATAAAGTTATTATTTATTTCCTTATTTCATGATAAATGTTTATTATTCATGCTAGAATTGTATTAACCGGAAACATAATACATGTGTGAATACATAGACAAACAAAGTGTCACTAGTATGCCTCTACTTGACTAGCTCGTTAATCAAAGATGGTTATGTTTCCTAACCATGAACAATGAGTTGTTATTTGATTAACGAGGTGACATCATTAGTAGAATGATCTGATTGACATGACCCATTCCATTAGCTTAGCACCCGATCGTTTAGTATGTTGCTATTGCTTTCTTCATGACTTATACATGTTCCTATCACTATGAGATTATGCAACTCCCGTTTACCGGAGGAACACTTTGGGTACTACCAAACGTCACAATGTAACTGGGTGATTATAAAGGAGTACTACAGGTGTCTCCAATGGTCGATGTTGGGTTGGCGTATTTCGAGATTAGGATTTGTCACTCCGATTGTCGGAGAGGTATCTCTGGGCCCTCTCGGTAATACACATCACATAAGCCTTGCAAGCATTCCAACTAATATGTTAGTTGTGAGATGATGTATTACGGAACGAGTAAAGAGACTTGCCAGTAACGAGATTGAACTAGGTATTGGATACCGACGATCGAATCTCTAGCAAGTAACATACCGATGACAAAGGGAACAACGTATGTTGTTATGCAGTCTGACCGATAAAGATCTTCGTAGAATATGTAGGAGCCAATATGGGCATCCAGGTCCCGCTATTGGTTATTGACCGGAGACGTGTCTCGGTCATGTCTACATTGTTCTCGAACCCGTAGGGTCCGCACGCTTAAGGTTACGATGACAGTTATATTATGAGTTTATGCATTTTGATGTACCGAAGGTTGTTCGGAGTCCCGGATGTGATCACGGACATGACGAGGAGTCTCGAAATGGTCGAGACATAAAGACTGATATATTGGAAGTCTATGTTTGGACATCGGAAGTGTTCCGGGTGAAATCGGGATTTTACCGGGTTACCGGGAGGTTACCGGAACCCCCCGGGAGCCAAATGGGCCATCATGGGCCTTAGTGGAAAGGAGAAAGGGGCAGCCCAAGGGGGCTGCGCGCCTCCCCCCTTCCCCTAGTCCTATTAGGACTAGGAGAGGTGGCCGGCCACCCCTCTCCCTCTTTCCCCCTTGGGAATCCTAGTTGGAATAGGATTGGAGGGGAGTCCTACTCCCGGTAGGAGTAGGACTCCTCCTGCGCCACCTCCTCCTGGCCGGCGCCTCCTCCCCCCTTGGCTCCTTTATATACGGAGGCAGGGGCACCTCTAAACACACAAGTTGACACAAGTTGATCCACGTGATCGATTCCTTAGCCGTGTGCGGTGCCCCCTGCCACCATATTCCTCGATAATACTGTAGCGGAGTTTAGGCGAAGCCCTGCTGCTGTAGTTCATCAAGATCGTCACCACGCCGTCGTGCTGACGAAACTCTTCCCCGACACTTTGCTGGATCGGAGTCCGGGGATCGTCATCGAGCTGAACGTGTGCTCGAACTCGGAGGTGCCGTAGTTTCGGTGCTTGATCGGTTGGATCGTGAAGACGTACGACTACTTCCTCTACGTCGTATCATTGCTTCCGCAGTCGGTCTGCGTTGGGTACGTAGACAACACTCTCCTCTCGTTGCTATGCATCACATGATCCTGTGTGCGCGTAGGAAATTTTTTGAAATTACTACGAAACCCAACAATTTTATGCGTGGATTAAATAGAGAGATTCAGACCATTTAGAGTATAAAGAGTATAACAATATCACTCATTTATTCTATCTTCTTTGCAAAGCTGCACGTGAAGTGCAGGATCGACATGCATTGGTGCAAACTAACTTTTCTACAGGTCGACCTTCATCATTGACACTTCATGCATATTCTACTTCCACACGTTCTGCTCCATTGGCACCTCTGTCAACTGCCACCTCCAACTGTGATACAAGAAAGCAGGCACAACCACCACTATCTTCCAAGAGCACACCTTCTAGGCCTGCATAGAGTTCTTCTTCATCCATGGCCAAAAGGGCAAACACATGATATTATTTGTCATCATTGCAAGGGTGGAGGTCATTATGCGAGAGAATGCCCATCTAAGCATGTGATGATTGCTACTGAGGGTCGTGGGTATGCGTCCACTAGTCACTATCCTACTGCAGGTTGTTGCTAATGCGACACTACGATCAGAGACCCTTTGACGAAACCGTGTGCGATGCATTAATTGCAAACGGTGATGTAAAAAAACCATCAAAAAAGAGGCAAAATGTTTGCGATGGCGGAAGCTTCAAACACGGTTCCAATTTTAGTTGCATGCACGATGCAGGGCACAGGGTTGATCCATTCGAACTGTTTGCGATGAGGTAGAACAACAAAAACGGGCAGCCATATCAAGGTGTGTGCGACATACACCATACAGTTCACTCAGATGAACTGTTTGCTATTAGGAAGTGCAATAGAAATGTTTAGCCAGATCAAGTTGTGTGTGACATACATCATACGGTTCACTCGGATGAACTATTTTTGATAGGGGAACACAACAGAAACGGTTCAACTTAACAAGATGTGTGTGATATGCGCCATACAGCTCACATAAATGAACTGTTTGCGACGAGGCAAAAGAACACAAACGAGTCGTGTAAACAAGATGCGTGTGATACGCGGCAAACAGTCGACTCGGATGAACTGTTTGCGATGAGAAATAACAACATAGACGGTTACTATAGTTAATTCGTGTGTGATTCTGTGTGTACAAAAAACTTTGAAAATTGCAAACTAGTTGCTTGTGGTGGCTAGGAGTATCGCACACAATGCGTCTGCGAGTACTCGTGTGCGATGATTAGTAAGTTACACGTATGTTTCCTTATGTTAACACGTGTGTGAATTTGCAATATGGACAGTTAATATGCAAATGCCTTCTGGACAGCGGGCACAGGCTTAAACTCAATGAACTATGTACAATACTAATACTTTCCATGAAAATTTAAGAACTTGGCTAACAACATTTGAGTAACATATATATAGTGGTTACACTACTCGACAAAAGGAGGATCCTCATAACACGGTTTTGACAACCATACGGTCCATATCTACATACATAACATAGTAACATCTATCACATTTTAAGAGGCTTAGGGCCAACAACCATATGGTCCTAATAACCCACAAGTGTAGGGGATCGCAATAGCTTTCGTGGGTGAAGTACAACCCAAATTTATTGATTCGACACAAGGGGAGCCAAAGAATATTCTTGAGTATTAGCAGTTGAGTTGTCAATTCAACCACACCTGGATAACTTAGTATCTACAGCAAAGTATTTAGTAGCAAAAGTGCTATCATAATAATGGTAACAGTAGCAACTGTAAAGATAAATGTTTTTGGGTTTTTGTAGTAGTTGTAATAGCAGCAACAGAAAAGTAAATAAGCGGAGAACAATATATGAAAAGCTCGTAGGCAATGGATCAGTGATGGATAATTATGCCGGATGCGATTCCTCATTTAATAGCTATAACATAAGGTGACATAGAACTAGCTCCAGTTCATCAATGTAATGTAGGCATGTATTCCGTAAATAGTCATACATGCTTATGGAAAAGAAGTTGCATGACATCTTTTGTCCTACCCTCCCATGGCAGCGGGGTCCTAGTGGAAACTAAGGGATATTAAGGCCTCCTTTTAATAGAGAACCGGACCAAAGCATTAACACATAGTGAATACACGAACTCCTCAAACTACGGTCATCACCGAGAAGTATCCCGATTATTGTCACTTCGGGGTTGTCAGATCATAACACATAATAGGTGACTATAGACTTGCAAGATAGGATCAAGAACACACATATATTCATGAAAATATAATAGGTTCAGAACTGAAATCATGGCACTCGGGCCCTAGTGACAAGCATTAAGCATAGCAAAGTCGTAGCAACATCAATCTCAGAACCTAGTGGATACTAGGGATCAAACCCTAACAAAACTAACTTGATTACATGGTAAATCTCATCCAACCGATCACCGTCCAGCAAGCCTACGATGGAATTACTCACGCACAGCGGTGAGCATCATGAAATTGGTGATGGGGGATGGTTGATGATGACGACGGCGATGAATCCCCCTCTTCGGAGCCCCGAACGTACTCCAGATCAGCCCTCCCAAGAGAGATTAGGGCTTGGCGGCGGCTCCGTGTCGTAAAACATGATGAAACTTTCTCTCTGAATTCTTTATCAGCGAGACGGAATATATGGAGTTGGAGTTGAGGTCGGTGGAGCTCCAGGGGGCCCACGATATAGGGGGGCGCGCCCTACAGGGGGGCGCCCCCCTGTCTCGTGGACAGGCCCTGGGCCCCCTGGTGTATTTCTTTCGCCCAGAAATTCTTATTAATTCCAAAAAGTGCCTCTATGAATTTTCAGGACATTCCGAGAAATTTTCTTTTCTACAAATAAAACAACATCATGGCAGTTCTGCTGAAAACAACGTCAGTCCGGGTTAGTTTCATTCAAATCATGCAAGTTAGAGTCCAAAACAATGGCAAAAGTGTTTGGAAAAGTATGTACGTTGGAGACGTATCAACTCCCCCAAGCTTAAACCTTTGCTTGTCCTCAAGCAATTCAGTTAATAAACTGAAAGTGATAAAGAAAAACTTCTCCAAACTCCGTTTGCCCTTGTTGTTGTAAACATGAAAAGCCAGTATTCAAGTTTCAGCAAATATTATGAACTAACCATACTCACAATAACACTTAGCTCTCATAATTACTCATATCAATAGCATAATCAGCTAGCGAGCCATAATAATAAAACTCGAATGACAACACTTTCTCAAAATAATCATAACATGATATAACAAAATGGTATCTCGCTAGCCCTTTCTGAGACCGCAAAACGTAAATGCAGAGCACCATTAAAGATCAAGGACTGACTAAACATTGTAATTCATGGTAAAAGAGATCCAGTCAAGTCATACCCAATATAAACCAATAGTAATGAATGCAAATGACAGTGTGCTCTCCAGCGGGTGCTTTTAATAAGAAGGGTGATGACTCAACATAAAAGTAACTAGATAGGCCCTTCGCAGAGGGAAGCAGGGATTTATAGAGGTGCTAGAGCTCAATTTTAAAATAGAGATTGAATAACATTTTTAGCGGCATACTTTCACAGTCAACGCAACAACTATGAGATGGTTGTATCTTCCATACTACATGCATTATAGGAAGTTCTCAAACAGAATGGTAAAGGTTTATACCCCACCAACCACCAACAAGCATCAATCCATGGCTTGCTCGAAGCAACGAGTGCCTCCAACTAACAACAGCCCTGGGGGAGTTTTGTTTAATTATTTTGATTTGCTTTGATCTTTTTGGATCATGGGACTGGGCATCTGGGTTACTGGCCCTTTCTCATGAATGAGGAGCGGAGTCCACTCCTCGTGAGAATAACCCACCTAGCATGGAAGATATAGGCATCCCTAGTTGTAAGATGAGCTTCTCGAGCATACAAAACAGAATTTCATTTGAAGGTTTGGAGTTTGGCACATACAAATTTACTTGGAACGGCAGGTAGATACCGCATATAGGAAGGTATAGTGGACTCATATGGAACAACTTTGGGGTTTAAGGAGTTTGGATGCACAAGCAGTATTCCCGCTTAGTACATAAAGCGATCAAAAGTGGAGATGATGTTGTAGGGAGAGATCAAAAGTGCATAAAGCTCTTCTTGACAAAGATATATAGATCTAGTTAGGGGGCAAATAGGTCACTTAACTAAGTGCTACATCTACCTAGCTAGCTAATTTGGGAGGAGACAACTTCAACTATGGAGGGGAAAGGAAAAAGAGAAAGGAGATGCATTGATGGAGGTGGTGTAGTTAGGTAGGAGTAATGAAGAGAGAGAAAGGTGGATAGAAGAGAAAGAGTAATGGGGGAGAAGTATTGAGGAAGAAGAAGAGTGAGAGTGGGAGCATGTGGGGGAGGTAGGGGGAAGGGAAGAGAGGAGGGGGAGGGGAGGCACGGGTGGGGAAAGGTGGTGGGTTGGTGCAGGTTAGCAGTAGCGCGGGAGGAGAAACGCGTTGCTGCTAAATAATTAGCAGCAGCGCGCTTTGGGCAACGGCGCTACTGCTAACAGTGACAATTTTTTTGGCAATTTGAAATGTAGCAGCAGCGATCCCAGTAAAAGCGCGCTACTACTACATGTGTAGCAGTAGTGCGGTTCAGCCCACGGCGCTACTGCTAAATGGAGATCGGTGAACACCGCCGGTGGATATTTGTAGCTACGCGGTTTACGCAGAGCGCGCTACTGCTAAAAATTTATCAGCAGCAAGTTTCCAGCACACACGCTACTACTAATTAGCAGTAGCGCTCCTTTTTGAGCCGCGCTGCTGCTAAGATTCTGTGTATAGGCTTTTCCCTAGTAGTGTACAAGTGAAGGCTAGCAAAAGACTGGGAAGCAACCAACTAAGAGAGCGACAACAGTCATAAACATGCATTAAAATTAATTCACACCGAATACAAGCATGAGTAGGATATAATCCACCATGAACATAAATATCGTGAAGGCTATGTTGATTTGTTTCAACTACATGCGTGAACATGTGCCAAGTCGAGTCACTCAATTCATTTAAAGGAGGATACCATCCCATCATACCACATCATAATCATTCTGATAGCATCTTGGCATGCAAGGTAAACCATTATAACTCATAGCTAATCAAGCATGGCACAAGCAACTATAATCTCTAAATATCATTGCAAATATGTTTACTTCATAATAGCTGAATCAGGAACGATGAACTCATCATATTTACAAAAACAAGAGAGGTCGAGTTCATACCAGCTTTTCTCATCCCAATAAGTCCATCATATATCGTCATTATTGCCTTTCACTTGCACGTCCAAACGATGTGTATAATAATAAGAGTGCACGTGCATTGGACTAAGCTAGAATTTGCAAGCATTCAACTCAAAAGAGAAGACAAGATAATATGGGCTCTAAGTTAAATAAACAATCATGCATATGAGAGCCACTAAGCATTTTCAATATGGTCTTCTCGACCCACAAAAGAAAGAAAAGAAAATAAAACTATTTACACGGGAAAGCTCCCAATAAGAAAGAAGAAGAACTATAAATCTTTTTGGTTTTTCATTTTAATTCCTACTACAAGCATGGAAATTAAACTAACTAATTTTTTGGTTTTTCTCAAGGTTTATCAAACACACAAGAAGAAAACTAGAAAAAGGAATTTAAACTAGCATGGATAATGCAATGAAAGAGTATGAGCACCGACGACTAGTGTGTGAACATGAATGTAAAGTTGGTGAGAAATACGTACTCCCCCAAGCTTAGGCTTTTGGCCTAAGTTGGTCTAGTACCAAGGACCGCCGGTACTCTCCCTGTTGTAATGGGAGGTGTAATCAGGATACCACTGGCTGGTCATCTCTGGATCCCACTGGACAGATGATGCACGATAAGGGTCCAGCTCAGGTTCCGGCTCAGGTTGAGGTTCCGGAGTAAAAGCTTGGGCTCGATGATTGTTCACTGCTTTCGGTGTGACAAGAAAATTTTCTGCAAGCAAATCAAACAACAAAGGCGCAGGCAAAATAATAATCTTAATGTGTTTCTTATTAAATCTAAGTTTATACAAGAGCATTCTATCTTCATTGTCAACAATAAACTTGTGTGCTACCATGCTGTTGTAATCTAAAATGTGAGGATGCAATTTTATCTCCCCCTTCTCAAGGTGCCTAATGGGTATCTGAAAATGTCTAGCAAGACGTGCAATATAGATACCTCCAAATATGGGGCCTTTTGTACGATTCAGGGCTAGCCGTTTTGCAACGACGGCACCCATACTAAAAGTATTGTCTCCAAGCAAGGCATGTTGAAGAATGATAATATCAGGAACGCTCAAGTTTCCACTATTTCCACGACCAATCAAGCATCTACTAGAAAATATGGCAAAGTAGCGTAAAACATGAAAGTGTATGCTAGAGAGTTTTGCCTCAGAGCCCTTCTTTGGTGTGACGCCCGGGTAATCAAGCTACAGTAATCCCCGCTAATGATGCCATGCCACCTCGGTTACTGTGGTTAAACTCGCGTTAGTTCGGAACCTAGTTCGAATTTCAAATTCAAAATCGAGCAAATAATAAAAGTTTTTAAATATTAAAATTTAAATGTTCGGAGTGAACCAAATAATACATAAGTAATTATGGTGGAGGAACCACACTTTTATAAAAGGAATAAATACTCTAAAATGTTTTGAATAGTAGCAAAAACAATTAGTTGAATTCCTTTTACAATAAATAAAATATTAAACTATTTTATTTAGTTACCCAAATTAATGTGGCAGTAGTATGTATAAGCAATACCAATTTAGGAACCATTGGTGTAATTTTCAAAACTAAAATAAAAGAAAACTACACATAAAACAAAAAAGAAAAGTAAAAAGAAAAGGCAAAGCAAAAAAAAAAAAAGGGAGAAGGGCCAACCCCCCCCCCCCCCCCACTGGGCCGACCGGCCCAACTGGCAACTTGGCCACGAGGCCGGCCCGCACTGTCGCCCAGCCTACATCCCCCCTCGGTCCATCCCGCAAACCCTAACCCCCACTCTGCCCACGATCCCCCCCCACTTCCCCCGATCCCATCTCCATCTCCCGATCTGGATCGGCCCCCTCCCCGACGTCATCGCCTCGCTGCCGCCCGATGCCACCATCTTCGTCTTCGACGCCCCGCCGCCCCGTCCCCGTCGCCGGACCACCGCGCCGCCGCCTGGACCTCGCCGCCTCGACCCCCGACGCCACCGTCGCCTTCCTCCTCGCCGGCGCCATCGTCCCCGAGCCCCCCAATGCCCGTGCCCTACTCCTCCCGATGTGAGCCCCGCCTTACTCCCTTCCTCTCCCTCGCGCGCTCGCGCTCGTCTCCGCGGTCCCCGCCGAGCTCGCCCCCGGTTGACGCGCTCCAGCCGCGTCCGTTGCGCGCTCACCGCGCCGTGGCCGCGCACCGCACCTGCCGTGGCCCCCAGCCCCGCGCGCCTCCACGCGCTGACCGACCCCGTTCTCACCTCCTCCTCCCCGGCGTGCGCTTGGCTCTGCCCCGGTCTCGCCTTCCCTCTCCGCGCGCCGCTCCGGCCATCCCCGCCTCCGCTGCACATGGCTCGCGGCCATCCCGCCGGCCATCACGGCCATCTGCGCCCGCCTCGACGTGCCGCCTCCTGTTCTGGTTCCACACCTCCGCCGCTGCTGCTGGGCGGCGCCGTGGGAGCCGGCGGCCGCGCCGATGGCCTCGCCCGATCCCCGCGCCTGGGCTCGCCCCAGTCGGGTGCGCCCCTGTCGGCCACGCCCGCTGCGCCCACTCGGGCGCGCGCCCGCACACCCGTAACCGCTAAGGCCCCCAGGGGCCTATGACAAGTGGGGTCGTCCCCTAAAACATTTAAAAAAAAAGAAAAAAAAAGACTTAAAAAATATATATATTATAATAAATAAAAATGATTAATTAATTAAGTAAATAATTAATTTAATTAATCCTGATAAATTAAACCTAATGACTAATTAACCTAATTAACTACTATTAATTAAACTTAACTAAGATAATTAGTTAACAGGGTATGACGAACGGGACCCACATGTCAGGGTTGACCAAGTCAACCCTGTTGACTGCTGACGTCAGCATGACATCATGCTGACGTCATAAATTCATTTTCAAATTAAATAAATAATTAATTAAATTCCAGAAATTAATATAATCTTTAGAAAATCATATCTTTTAATCCGTAACTCGGATTAAAATATTTTCAACACGAAAGTTGCTCAGAACGACGAGACGATTTCGGATACGCAGTCCGTTCGTCCGCCACACACCCCTAACCTATCGAACTCGCAACTTTTCCCCTCCGGTTCATCTGTCCGAAAACGCGAAACACCGGGAATATTTCCCGGATGTTTTCCCCCTTCGCCGGCATCACCTCATACTGCGTTAGGACACAACTAGCTTCGCTCTTTATCGTGTCTTGTGTTGTCTTGCTTATGTTTGCACTGTATTTATTGTTTCTTCCCCCTCTTCTCTTCGGTAGACTACGAGACCGACGCTGCTGCTGACCAGTTCGACTACGGAGTTGACGACTCCTCTCTCTTGCCGGAGCAACCAGGCAAGCCCCCCCCTTGATCACCAGATATCGCCTATTCTACTCTATACTGCTTGCATTAGAGTAGTGTAGCATGTTACTGCTTTCCGTTAATCCTATTCTGATGCATAGCCTGACATTGTCGCTACATCTGTTGATACCTTACCTGCAATCCTAAATGCTTAGTATAGGATGCTAGTTTATCATCATTGGCCCTACATTCTTGTCAGTCTGCCTTGCTATACTATCGGGCCGTGATCACTTGGGAGGTGATCACGGGTATATACTATACATACATACATACTATACAGATGGTGACTAAAGTCGGGTCAGCTCATTGAGTACCCGCAAGTGATTCTGACGAGGGGGCTGAAAGGACAGGTGGCTCCATCCCGGTAGAGGTGGGCCTGGGTTCCCGACGGCCCTCGACTGTTACTTTGTGGCGGAGCGACAGGGCAGGTTGAGACCACCTAGGAGACAGGTGGGCCTGGCCCTGTTCGGCGTTCGCGGATACTTAACACGCTTAACGAGATCTTGGTATTTGATCTGAGTCTGGCTACGAGCCTATACGCACTAACCATCTACGTGGGAGTAGTTATGGGTATCCCGACGTCGTGGTATCAGCCGAAGCACTTCAGACGTCAGCGACGGAGCGGCGCGCGCCGGATTGGAACTGGAACGCCTTACTAGGGGCTAGGTCTGCTTCCGGCCGCCCTCGCAACGTGCAGGTGTGCTATGGGCGATGGGCCCAGACCCCTGTGCGCTTAGGTTTAGACCGGCGTGCTGGCCTCTCTGTTTTGCCTAGGTGGGGCTGCGACGTGTTGATCTTCCGAGGCCGGGCATGACCCAGGAAAGTGTGTCCGGCCAAATGGGATCGAGCGTGTTGGGCTATGTGGTGCACCCCTGCAGGGAAGTTAATCTATTCGAATAGCCGTGATCTTCGGTAACAGGACGACTTGGAGTTGTACCTTGACCTTATGACAACTAGAACCGGATACTTAATAAAACACACCCTTCCAAGTTCCACAGACAACCCGGTGATCGCTTTTCCGCAGGGCAACGAGGAGAGGATCGCCGGGTAGGATTATGCTATGTGATGCTATTGGAGATGCTGCTTGGAGATGCTACTTGGAGATGTTACTTGGAGGACTACAATCTACTCTCTTCTATATGCTGCAAGACGGAGGCTACCAGAAGCGTAGTCTTCGACAGGATTAGCTATCCCCCTCTTATTCTGGCATTCTGCAGTTCAGTCCACTGATATGGCCTCCTTACACATATACCCATGCATATGTAGTGTAGATCCTTGCTTGCGAGTACTTTGGATGAGTACTCACGGTTGCTTTCTTCCCCCCTTTTCCCCCTTTCCTTTCTTTCTGGTTGTCGCAACCAGATGCTGGAGTCCAGGAGCCAGACGCCACCGTCGACGACGACCCTACTACCCCGGAGGTGCCTACTACTACGTGCTGCCCGCTGATGACGACCTGGAGTAGTTAGGAGGATCCCAGGCAGGAGGCCTGCGCCTCTTTCGATCTGTATGCCAGTTTGTGCTAGCCTTCTTAAGGCAAACTTGTTTAACTTATGTCTGTACTCAGATATTGTTGCTTCCGCTGACTCGTCTATGATCGAGCACTTGTATTCGAGCCCTCGAGGCCCCTGGCTTGTATTATGATGCTTGTATGACTTATTTTATTTGTAGAGTTGTGTTGTGATATCTTCCCGTGAGTCCCTGATCTTGATCGTACACATTTGCGTGCATGATTAGTGTACGATTGAATCGGGGGCGTCACAAGTTGGTATCAGAGCCGACTGCCTGTAGGAATTCCCCTTCCAACTCCTTGGCCGAAGTCGAGTCTAGACTTTACAAAACTTTTACTAACATGGCTGTGCGGCCCATGGGCCCACGTCGCCATTGGGTGGTATTAGGATCTTTTACTCCTCGACCTTTACTCTGGGATTCTGAACTCTCTTCTATTCGGGTTAAACGATTTTGCTAAAAACAAAACTAACTTTAGGTTCTCGCAAGTACTTTTTCCCGGAGAGCCCCTCACTTCAGATGATCGCCTGCTACACCAGAAGATTCCGAAGATACTCTACGATGTGCTCTCGAGACTATGTGCCATCGCTTTTGCAATTCACTTCCGTCGATAAATCCCTATGGATAACTACTTACGCCTATCGTTCATATTGTCATCCCCAGTTGCTCTTGTTATTACAAGATGTCCTGAAATACTCTTCGATATTCCGAGAATTCTTACGCTTACTGCCCTGCAGTTCCTTGCTGCATGAATACCCCTACGGAAAATTACTCGTGCTTGCCGAGTATCCGCTCATCCCCAGTTGTTCTTGTGTTTCACAAAAGTCTTCAAAATAATATTCGATCTTCTGAAAATCCTCTGGAGCCTTTGGCTCTTGAAATTCTTGCTTGCTTGCATTATGGTTAATCCCATAAGTCTCGTAGTCTTAATGACATTCCTTGTCATTATCATTTTGAGTCTGTTGACTCAATATGTTTGCGAATACACGCAATCATCCTTGATCCTTATAAATTACTTTTCCGGCTGAGCTTCCATTCTTTTAACTGGAATTGGTTCTCGACCAATCCAATTGTCGTTGATTATACCCTAAGGCTATTCAACTTATCCATCCCTAATCAGAGCATTGCTTCTGATCCCTTGATTTGGAAATCATAATTCCTTTGCATTTGACAATTGAGTTAGTCAGTTGTTTCTATAATCTGATCTCCTTGCATTCTTCTCCCTCTAGTTGAGTACCGATACTCGTATCAGATCCTTTGTGGACCATCAAGTCCTTTGTTGGATTGTTATCCGACAGTGTCCTTCACATTTGATCACTTTATGAGTTCTTCCCCTGATACATAATGCCTTTGTTAAGTTGTATCCTCTGCTTGGCCAACCATGCTCTGTTTTCGGGCTTGTGTTATTTACTCTTGAAACTTGTGGTATATGTTTCTAAGAAGCCCCTATGGGTTGAACATATGCCTTCTCTAAACCGTGTGAACCCGAAAGTTTTCACGAGTCATACTCTTCTGGTGCTTCACCAGATAAAATTTCAACACTGCAACTTCCTCGAACGTGAGAAGTGAATGAAAGGTTATGCATTGGAGAAGTGGGAGTCGACCTTGAACTTGTGTTCATGCCCATGGACACGATGTAGATCTTATCATTAAAGCTTCTCTTAAATGAATTATTCCTTTGGTATAAGTTCATCTTATATCTAGGATCTGGCCTTTTGCAATCGTGGTTCCGACCATGATTGTTCTTCTTTGATCTCATTTCTCGGACAAGTTAAAACAATTGTCTTCTATGGATCAATACACCAGACCAACCTTTACTTTGATCTTGTGTCGAGTATTACCCCCCGGTATCTCGAGATTATCATGGAACTGCATAACTTTTTATGAGTTCTTCATCAAGTGCTACCTTCCCACTGATTCCAATTTTTCGCGGGCTCTGAGTTATTGAACACTCAAAGACACCGATAACTGAACCGAGTCCGCTCTACGGTTCAACAACTCTTCAGTAAGCTTCTATAAGTACGAGGTTGTAACCGATCACGCCATTCCTAGCCTGTTTGGCTATATCATTGTCGTGACGATTCTAACGGTGCTACCTGGTCCTTATTCTCGGAGCACCAATTTTCGACGATGAACTAACCTTACGTCGATCCTAATCGTCATATCAATTCGCCTTGAACAACAAGCTTGGTTTCGAGTTTGTGTCGTACCTTTGGTTCCAATAACCTTTCACTTCATCATTACTTGACTTGATGTCGTCACCGATCGATTACATCTTCATGAACTCTCGCGACAAAGGTGTCGTGAACATCAACATTCTGAGCTCATCCAGGATATCAATTGAATTCAAGATGAGAAATACCATCCTTGCCCTCGATGAATTGTATTATCGTCGACCACTTTATTGCCCTCCCACCAACACAAGCTTGTTCATGTTTGGTGTTATACCTTGAGTTCCTTGCTGTCCAGCAATTGATCTTCCTTACCTCGGAAGTATTACCATCTCTTTTTGTCAAGAATGTGGTGAGAATTTCACCACCTCTTAATAATTCTTGATATCATAATACTTCTTGCCATCTTCGTTCATTCCTTGGTCCTCGTATTGTTTTCAACCGGAATACCGACATTGGAGCTATGACGTGTGAATTCTAAACTCCTAGCAACCCTATTGCTTTGAAGTGAATGGGCGATAGTTCATTCTAAGTCCTTCGTTGATTGAATCACCATTCTGACATTGGTCGTGCAACCCAACCCATATTTCGGGCGCACATTTTAACCAATGTTTAATTATGTATGTTTTCCTCGAGCATACCCATTATATCATTTGATCTGACAAATGTTATCTCCTTATCCACATAATTGTGGAGATCCATCTTTTGGATACCTCGATGAGTTATCGCTGAGTCCATCAGTCACCTCCTCATCCTCTCCTTGGTTTAATGATGAACTATTGTTTCAGGAACCCGCTCCCATAGTTCATTTCCCGAGAATCTTACAATGTCATTTCGTCGATATGTGCCGCAGCTTTTCTTCTCGGACATCCTGAGTCTGAGGTATCATGACACCAATCGGATCTGAATCTTGGTCGGATATGATGGTTGGGGCATTTCCCAAGAGTTATGATGTTGATCCTTCGATGACCCGGTAACATGATGTCATGCCTAGCACCCCCTCGTCTGGAGGACCTATCATTATAGATTCCTTTTCAGCAAGGTTATCCATTCATCCATGAGGAAATTGTAAGACTTATTCTACAAGTTATTCCTGATGGATCCTTCGTGTTTCCAAAGTCTGATCTTCACCTGAAGACCATGTCAATGCTATCTCGAAGCATGTCAATGGTACTCCGATTTTCAACAGGAACATTTGAAGCACGATGCTAAATTCTATTTATCACTTATCCTAACACCGTTGTATGGGTAATATCATGAGATTCCTCCCCCCTTACCTAAATGGTTTTCTACTTTATATCCTGTCATGGATATCTTACTCTGCTTGTCCTTGGGAAGGATATACCCTCGAAATATGTGTTTAATATTATTTTCCTTTCCATTGTTCTGTTTAATCTGATGATCATATTTTCCTTCCATTGGTTTGTTTAAACCTTTTCTATGATCTATAGGATTTAAGCAGTAATAATCCACTGCTTGTGCAAACACCTCGATGTACAACTCTGTCAGTAAGACCTTGTTACTATTGTTGATGACATTCCGGTAACCACAGATGGATGAGAACTTTGCCTATTGGTCCGCCTCGTTCAACGAGCAGGAAAGTAGTTCTCTTCGTCCCTCGCCCTTGGTATCGACGTTGTCGCCGACATAATTGACAGGCTACCCCCCCCTGACATGCCTAGCTTGCATGATCACGCAAGACGTCTCCGCCCTTCCTACTTCTAACCCACATGGTGGGCCCATAACCCACAGGTCCACTGGATCGAAACCTGACTCTCCTGTACACCCTGTTGTCAGCGTTATCCCTCGTGCTTGACTTTGTATGTAATTCACGGGCCACTTGCCTGTTGATCTATTCTGGTATCGGACACAATACTTATTCTCGTTGCTCTGAACCCCTTTCGCACTCTGCTTCAGGCAATGAACGATTGCCTATCCGCTTGAAACCTCTTATTACACCGTCTTACTTTGCTTTCGATGTGTGTCATTTGTTCAACTCGAGAGCTACTCATATGTTTATTCCTGGGATACCCCAGATGAATCTCCCTTATAACATCCTATCATTGTAGAGCTGCCCCTTACCTGTTCGTAAGTACGATGGAGTTCCCCGAAGAAAGGACGACAACTTCATCATGACGCTTTGGAATAAAGAAATGAAGACATCAATGTAATGGATCAACCACTTCGAGAAGAGCAACCAAGACCGAGAAGATCCGTTAGGATACCGTAACCAGAACTTTCCCCCTTACTCCCCTCTTAAATCTCGGGACGAGATTTCTTGTAGTGGAGGAGAATTGTGACGCCCGGGTAATCAAGCTACAGTAATCCCCGCTAATGATGCCATGCCACCTCGGTTACTGTGGTTAAACTCGCGTTAGTTCGGAACCTAGTTCGAATTTCAAATTCAAAATCGAGCAAATAATAAAAGTTTTTAAATATTAAAATTTAAATGTTCGGAGTGAACCAAATAATACATAAGTAATTATGGTGGAGGAACCACACTTTTATAAAAGGAATAAATACTCTAAAATGTTTTGAATAGTAGCAAAAACAATTAGTTGAATTCCTTTTACAATAAATAAAATATTAAACTATTTTATTTAGTTACCCAAATTAATGTGGCAGTAGTATGTATAAGCAATACCAATTTAGGAACCATTGGTGTAATTTTCAAAACTAAAATAAAAGAAAACTACACATAAAACAAAAAAAGAAAAGTAAAAAGAAAAGGCAAAGCAAAAAAAAAAAAGGGAGAAGGGCCAACCCCCCCCCCCCCCACTGGGCCGACCGGCCCAACTGGCAACTTGGCCACGAGGCCGGCCCGCACTGTCGCCCAGCCTACATCCCCCCTCGGTCCATCCCGCAAACCCTAACCCCCACTCTGCCCACGATCCCCCCCCACTTCCCCCGATCCCATCTCCATCTCCCGATCTGGATCGGCCCCCTCCCCGACGTCATCGCCTCGCTGCCGCCCGATGCCACCATCTTCGTCTTCGACGCCCCGCCGCCCCGTCCCCGTCGCCGGACCACCGCGCCGCCGCCTGGACCTCGCCGCCTCGACCCCCGACGCCACCGTCGCCTTCCTCCTCGCCGGCGCCATCGTCCCCGAGCCCCCCACTGCCCGTGCCCTACTCCTCCCGATGTGAGCCCCGCCTTACTCCCTTCCTCTCCCTCGCGCGCTCGCGCTCGTCTCCGCGGTCCCCGCCGAGCTCGCCCCCGGTTGACGCGCTCCAGCCGCGTCCGTTGCGCGCTCACCGCGCCGTGGCCGCGCACCGCACCTGCCGTGGCCCCCAGCCCCGCGCGCCTCCACGCGCTGACCGACCCCGTTCTCACCTCCTCCTCCCCGGCGTGCGCTTGGCTCTGCCCCGGTCTCGCCTTCCCTCTCCGCGCGCCGCTCCGGCCATCCCCGCCTCCGCTGCACATGGCTCGCGGCCATCCCGCCGGCCATCACGGCCATCTGCGCCCGCCTCGACGTGCCGCCTCCTGTTCTGGTTCCACACCTCCGCCGCTGCTGCTGGGCGGCGCCGTGGGAGCCGGCGGCCGCGCCGATGGCCTTGCCCGATCCCCGCGCCTGGGCTCGCCCCAGTCGGGTGCGCCCCTGTCGGCCACGCCCGCTGCGCCCACTCGGGCGCGCGCCCGCACACCCGTAACCGCTAAGGCCCCCAGGGGCCTATGACAAGTGGGGTCGTCCCCTAAAACATTTAAAAAAAAAGAAAAAAAAAAGACTTAAAAAATATATATATTATAATAAATAAAAATGATTAATTAATTAAGTAAATAATTAATTTAATTAATCCTGATAAATTAAACCTAATGACTAATTAACCTAATTAACTACTATTAATTAAACTTAACTAAGATAATTAGTTAACAGGGTATGACGAACGGGACCCACATGTCAGGGTTGACCAAGTCAACCCTGTTGACTGCTGACGTCAGCATGACATCATGCTGACGTCATAAATTCATTTTCAAATTAAATAATTAATTAATTAAATTCCAGAAATTAATATAATCTTTAGAAAATCATATCTTTTAATCCGTAACTCGGATTAAAATATTTTCAACACGAAAGTTGCTCAGAACGACGAGACGATTTCGGATACGCAGTCCGTTCGTCCGCCACACACCCCTAACCTATCGAACTCGCAACTTTTCCCCTCCGGTTCATCTGTCCGAAAACGCGAAACACCGGGAATATTTCCCGGATGTTTTCCCCCTTCGCCGGCATCACCTCATACTGCGTTAGGACACAACTAGCTTCGCTCTTTATCGTGTCTTGTGTTGTCTTGCTTATGTTTGCACTGTATTTATTGTTTCTTCCCCCTCTTCTCTTCGGTAGACTACGAGACCGACGCTGCTGCTGACCAGTTCGACTACGGAGTTGACGACTCCTCTCTCTTGCCGGAGCAACCAGGCAAGCCCCCCCCTTGATCACCAGATATCGCCTATTCTACTCTATACTGCTTGCATTAGAGTAGTGTAGCATGTTACTGCTTTCCGTTAATCCTATTCTGATGCATAGCCTGACATTGTCGCTACATCTGTTGATACCTTACCTGCAATCCTAAATGCTTAGTATAGGATGCTAGTTTATCATCATTGGCCCTACATTCTTGTCAGTCTGCCTTGCTATACTATCGGGCCGTGATCACTTGGGAGGTGATCACGGGTATATACTATACATACATACATACTATACAGATGGTGACTAAAGTCGGGTCAGCTCATTGAGTACCCGCAAGTGATTCTGACGAGGGGGCTGAAAGGACAGGTGGCTCCATCCCGGTAGAGGTGGGCCTGGGTTCCCGACGGCCCTCGACTGTTACTTTGTGGCGGAGCGACAGGGCAGGTTGAGACCACCTAGGAGACAGGTGGGCCTGGCCCTGTTCGGCGTTCGCGGATACTTAACACGCTTAACGAGATCTTGGTATTTGATCTGAGTCTGGCTACGAGCCTATACGCACTAACCATCTACGTGGGAGTAGTTATGGGTATCCCGACGTCGTGGTATCAGCCGAAGCACTTCAGACGTCAGCGACGGAGCGGCGCGCGCCGGATTGGACTGGAACGCCTTACTAGGGGCTAGTTCTGCTTCCGGCCGCCCTCGCAACGTGCAGGTGTGCTATGGGCGATGGGCCCAGACCCCTGTGCGCTTAGGTTTAGACCGGCGTGCTGGCCTCTCTGTTTTGCCTAGGTGGGGCTGCGACGTGTTGATCTTCCGAGGCCGGGCATGACCCAGGAAAGTGTGTCCGGCCAAATGGGATCGAGCGTGTTGGGCTATGTGGTGCACCCCTGCAGGGAAGTTAATCTATTCGAATAGCCGTGATCTTCGGTAACAGGACGACTTGGAGTTGTACCTTGACCTTATGACAACTAGAACCGGATACTTAATAAAACACACCCTTCCAAGTTCCACAGACAACCCGGTGATCGCTTTTCCGCAGGGCAACGAGGAGAGGATCGCCGGGTAGGATTATGCTATGTGATGCTATTGGAGATGCTGCTTGGAGATGCTACTTGGAGATGTTACTTGGAGGACTACAATCTACTCTCTTCTATATGCTGCAAGACGGAGGCTACCAGAAGCGTAGTCTTCGACAGGATTAGCTATCCCCCTCTTATTCTGGCATTCTGCAGTTCAGTCCACTGATATGGCCTCCTTACCCATATACACATGCATATGTAGTGTAGATCCTTGCTTGCGAGTACTTTGGATGAGTACTCACGGTTGCTTTCTTCCCCCCTTTTCCCCCTTTCCTTTCTTTCTGGTTGTCGCAACCAGATGCTGGAGTCCAGGAGCCAGACGCCACCGTCGACGACGACTACTACCCCGGAGGTGCCTACTACTACGTGCTGCCCGCTGATGACGACCTGGAGTAGTTTAGGAGGATCCCAGGCAGGAGGCCTGCGCCTCTTTCGATCTGTATGCCAGTTTGTGCTAGCCTTCTTAAGGCAAACTTGTTTAACTTATGTCTGTACTCAGATATTGTTGCTTCCGCTGACTCGTCTATGATCGAGCACTTGTATTCGAGCCCTCGAGGCCCCTGGCTTGTATTATGATGCTTGTATGACTTATTTTATTTGTAGAGTTGTGTTGTGATATCTTCCCGTGAGTCCCTGATCTTGATCGTACACATTTGCGTGCATGATTAGTGTACGATTGAATCGGGGGCGTCACATTTGGCTCCTCTACAGCGATAGTTTTAACAAAGCCACCCACATCTTCACGATGGGGTTCCTCTAATTCTCCCTCATAAGGTATCCTACACACCGCGCAAAAATTACTTAAAGACATTTCTCTGAATTCATTGTATAAATGAAATGATACTACAGGCGGTGACTTCTTAGGATAATAATAAAAGTTCTGCATGAAAGTATTTGTGAGTAAGAGATACTGATCGATTCGGTTGTTGATGAAATCGGCGAGGCCTGCAGTCTCGATCAAAGAAAAAAATCTTCATGAATTCCAGTTTCTTTCAAGAAATCCTCGCATGGCCATTCACACGACCGTACTTCCACTAAGCCAGGAAAATTATACTTGGCCTTTTCCTTCTCTTTGGCTTGTTTTTCCTGAGAGCCTTGGCTAGAAGAGCCCCTCAAAAGTTTCCTCAATATTTTCTGAAAATTTCTGAAATTTTTTGTAACTTCAAGATAAAAGTGCATAAAACTAAACAAGATTGATAGCAACTACTCCTACAAGTGCCTAGAGCCTATATCATGCATTGGAATTGCTTGGGATGCATTGGAATTGCTTGGGTCCTCGAAAATTTAACATGCAAGCTCAAGAACATGGTCACCTATGCAGCAAAACTTTGCAATGAATAAAGCACTAGAACAAAAACTAATTGGACCAATGGAGGAGTCACATACCAAGCAACAATCTCCAAAACCAGTTTTGTGATTGGAGCTTTGAGCAAGGAGATCAAAAATCGCAGCAAAACGAGCTAGAACTCGTGCTTGAGCTGGATGGGGATTTTTTTGGGTGGAAGATGAAGTATGTGGGTGATTGCATAAGTGGAGGGGGGCCACCAGGGGCCCACGAGATAGGGAGGCACGCCCTATAGGGGGGGGGCGCCCTCCACTCTCGTGGCCTGGTGCTTGCCTCTCCTGCAGTGATTTCAGCGCCTAAAATCCTCAAATATTCCAGAAAAATCATACTAAATTTGCAGGGCATTTGGAGCACTTTTATTTTCAGACTATTTTTTAATGCATAGATAATTCAGAAAAAGACGGATAATACTATTTTTGCTTTATTTATTCTAAATAACAGAAAGTAGAAAGAGGGTACATAAGGTTGTGCCTTCTAGTTTCATCAATCTCATGATCATCAAAATGAACCCACTAACAAGGTTGATCAAGTCTTGTTAACAAACTCATTCCGAATAGCACGGAACCGGAGAAATTTCGAATAACACTAAGTTACCTCAGCGGGGATATGAAAATCCCCAACAATAAGAATATCATACTTTTTCTTGATAGTAGGGAGAGGAAATTCAAAACCTCCAAAAATAATAGTTGGAACTTTTTCAATAGAATTGATGCTATGAACTTGAGATTGTTTCCTCGGAAAGTGTACCGTATGCTCATTACCATTAACATGAAAAGTGACATTGCCTTTGTTGCAGTAAATAACAGCCCCTGCAGTGTTCAAAAAAGGTCTACCAAGGATAATAGACATACTATCGTCCTCGAGAATATCAAGAATAACAAAGTCCGTTAAGATAGTGACATTTGCAACCACAACAGGAACATCCTCACAAATACCAACAGGTATAGCAGTTGATTTATCAGCCATTTGCAAAGATATTTTAGTAGGTGTCAACTTATTCAATCCAAGTCTACAATATAAAGAGAGAGGCATAACACTAACACCGGCTCCAAGAGCACATAAAGCAGTTCTAACATAATTTCTTTTAATGGAGCAAGGTATAGTTGGTACCCCTGGATCTCCAAGTTTCTTTGGTATTCCACCCTTAAAAGTGTAATTAGCAAGCATGGTGGAAATTTCAGCTTCCGGTATCTTTCTTTTATTTGTAATGATATCCTTCATATACTTAGCATAAGGATTTACTTTCAGCATATCAGTTAAGCGCATACGTAAGAAAATAGGTCTAATCATTTCAGCAAAGCGCTCAAAATCCTCATCATCCTTTGACTTGGATGGCTTAAGAGGAAAGGGCATGGGTTTCTGAACCCATGGTTCTCTTTCTTTACCGTGCTTCCTAGCAACAAAATCTCTCTTATCATAACATTGATTCTTTGATTGTGGGTTATCAAGATCAACATCAGGTTCAATCTCTACATCATTGTTTTTGCTAGGTTGAGCATCAACATGAACATTATCATTAACATTATCACTAGGTTCATGTTCATCACCTGATTGAGTTTCAACATCAGAAATAGAAATATCATTGGGATTCTTAGGTGTGTCTACAATGGGTTCACTAGAAGCATGCAAAGTCCTATTGTTTTTCTTTTTCTTCTTTTTAGAAGAACTAGGTGCCTCTAAATTATTTCTCTGAGAATCTTGCTCGATTCTCTTAGGGTGGCCTTCAGGATACAAAGGTTCCTGAGTCATTCTACCTGTTCTAGTAGCCACTCTAACATCAAAGTCATTTTTATTGTTTAATTCCTCAAGCAAATGATTTTGAGCTTTAAGTACTTGCTCAGCTTGAGTAGCAACCATAGAAGTATATTTGCTAACGAGGTGAAGTTCATCTTTAACTCTAGCCAGATTATCACTTACACTTCCTATCTCGAAAGCAATATTCTTTAACTCTCTACTAACATAAGCGTTAAAAATTTCTTGTCTAGCCATAAAGTCATCAAATTCATCTAAGCATGGGCTATGAAATTTAGTAGAGGGGATTTCAATTTTATCATATCTATAGAGAGAATTTACCTTTACTACGTGTGTCGGGTTATCAAGACAATGTGGTTCTTCAACATGCGGTATATTAAGACTATGTATTTCTTCAATAGGTGGTAAATTCTTAACATCTTCAGCTTTAATAACTTTTTCTTTCATTGTTTTCTTTGCCTCTTGCATATCTTCAGGACTGAGAAATAAAACACCTCTCTTCTTCGGAGTGGGTTTAGGAACAGGCTCAGGAATTGGCTCAATTGGTTCAGGAATTGCCTCAGGAATTGGCTTAGGAAGAGTCCAATTATTTTCATTAGTCAACATATTATTCAATAATATTTCATCTTCATCGACTGTTCTTTCCCTGAAAACACAACCAGCACAACTATCCAAGTAGTCCTTGGAAGCATCAGTTAGTCCATTATAAAAGATATCAAGTATTTCATTTTTCTTAAGAGGATGATCAGGCAAAGCATTAAGTAACCGGAGAAGCCTCCCCCAAGCTTGTGGGAGACTCTCTTCTTTGATTTGCACAAAATTATATATTTCCCGCAAGGCAGCTTGTTTCTTATGAGCAGGGAAATATTTAGCAGAGAAGTAATAAATCATATCCTCGGGACTACGCACACAACCAGGAGCAAGAGAATTATACCAAGTATTAGCATCACCCTTTAATGTGAACGGAAATATCTTAAGGATATAAAAATAGCGAGATCTTTCATCATGAGTAAACAGGGTAGCTATATCATTCAACTTGGTAAGAGGTGCCACAACAGTTTCAGATTCAAGGCCGTAAAAAGGATCAGATTCAACTAAAGTAATAATTTCAGGATCAACAAAGAATTCATAATCCTTATCAGTAACACAGATAGGTGAAGTAGCAAAAGTAGGGTCAGGTTTCATTCTAGCATTAAGAGATTGCTGCTTCCATTTAGCTACTAATTTCTTAAGATCAGATCTATCATTGCAAGCAAAGATTTCCCTAGCAGCTTCTTCATTCATAACATAACCCTTAGGAACAACAGACAATACATAATCATTGGGAGAACCTTCATCATCACTATCATCAATAATAGCATCTTCAATATTTTCATTCCCCTAACTCTAGCAAGTTGTTCATCAAGAAATTCACCTAATGGCAAAGTAGTATCACGCATAGAAGTAGTTTCATCATGCATAGCAGAAGTGGCATCATCAATAACATGCGACATATCAGAATTCATAGCAGTAGCAAGTTTAGGTGTCGCAAGCCTACTAATAATGGAAGGAGAATCTAGTGCAGAGCTTGATGGCAGTTCCTTACCTCCCCTCGTAGTTGAGGGCAAAATCTTGGTTTTAGCGTCTTTCAAGTTCTTCATAGTGACCAACAGATATAAATCCCAAGTGACTCAGAGAATAGAGCTATGCTCCCCGGCAACAGCGCCAGAAATTAGTCTTGATAACCCACAAGTGTAGGGGATTGCAACAGCTTTCGAGGGTGAAATACAACCCAAATTTATTGATTCGATACAAGGGGAGCCAAAGAATATTCTTGAGTATTAGCAGTTGAGTTGTCAATTCACCTCTTGCCATGTTTAACAACATTTAATATTGTTGGTTACATAATCGGGAGTGAACTAAATAACTCGAATGTGGTGTTTCGTTAATATGCAACTCGTTGCATATTGAGCTCCACTTAACTTGTAGTATTGTTTGTTGCACTTTTCCATGCCATGCCTCTTTAAATCGGACATGCATCATACTTGGTTGAGCATCATGCCATGTCTATGTGTTGTGTGTTTACCATGTTGTTTCCTCCTTTCCGGTTTGCTTCTCTCGTTAGCTTCGGTTTCGTTCTAGAGTTGTGAGGATTCGTTCGACTACATCCGTTTGTCTTCTTCATGGACTCGTTCTTCTTCCTAGCGGGGTTTCAGGCAAGATGACCGCTACCCTGGATCTCACTACTATCATTGCTATGCTAGTTGTTTCATTCTATCGCTTTGCTGCGCTACCTATCTTTTGCTCTTCAAGCCTCCCAAATTGCCATGTCAACCTCTAACCTTTGTCACCCTTCCTAGCAAACCGTTGCTTGGCTATGTTACCGCTTTGCTTAGGCCCTCTTATAGCGTTGTTAGTTGCAGGTGAAGTTGAAGATTGCTCAATGGTGGACATGATTTTGTTGGGATATCACAATATCTCTTATTTAATTTAATGCATCTATATACTTGGTAAAGGGTGGAAGACTCGGCCTTATGCCTGGTGTTTTGTTCCACTCTTTCCGCCCTAGTTTCCGTCATACCGGTGTTATGTTCCCGGATTTTGCGTTCCTTACGCGGTTGGGTGATTTATGGGACCCCCTTGACAGTTCGCTTTGAATAAAACTCCTCCAGCAAGGCCCAACCTTGGTTTTACCATTTGCCTCACCTAGCCCTTTTTTCCCTTGGGTTTCCGGAGCCCGAGGGTCATCTTTATTTTTAGCCCCCCCGGGCCAGTGCTCCTCCGAGTGTTGGTCCAAACCGAGCAGCCTGCGGGGCCACCACGGGGAAACTCAAGGCCTGGTTTTACTCGTAGCTTGACTTATCCGGTGCGCCCTGAGAACGAGGTACGTGCGACTCAAATCGGGATTTGCCGGCACATCGGGCGGCTTTGCTGGTCTTGTTTTACCATTGTCGAAATATCTTGTAAACCGGGATTCCGAGACTGATCGGGTCTTCCTGGGAGAAGGTATATCCTTCGTTGATCGCGAGAGCTTATCATGGGCTAAGTTGGGACACCCCTGTAGGGTATATACTTTCGAGAGCCGTGCCCGCGGTAAGGTGGCAGATGGGAATTTGAATGTCCGGTTGTAGATAACTTAACACCAGACTCGAATTAAAACGCATCAACCGCGTGTGTAGCCGTGATGGTCTCTTTTCGACGGAGTCCGGAAAGTGAACACGGTTTTGGGTTATGTTTGACGTAAGTAGGAGTTCAGGATCACTTCTTGATCATTGCTAGCTTCACGACCGTTCCGTTTGCTCTCTTCTAGCTCTTATTTGCGTATGTTAGCCACCATATCATGCTTAGTCGTTGTTGCAACCTCACCACTTTACCCCTTCCTTTCCCATTAAGCTTTGCTAGTCTTGATACCCATGGTAATGGGATTGCTGAGTCCTCGTGGCTCACAGATTACTACAACATCATTTGCAGGTACAGGTTATGCGATGATCTTGACGCGAGAGCGATGTTACTTGTTTTGGAGTTCTTCTTCTGCTTCTTCTTCGATCAGGGATAGGGTCCATGTCGGCAGCCTGGGCTAGCAGGGTGGATGTCATTTGAGTTTATGTTTGTGTTTCATCCGTAGTCGTATGATGCTCTTATGTATTGTGATGATGTATTCGTGTGGCATTGTATGCCTCTTGTATGTATCCCCATCTATTATGTAATGTTATGTAATGATATCCACCTTGCAAAAGCGTTTCAATATGCGGTTCTATCCTTGGTGGGACCTTCGAGCCTCTTTAGGATAGTATCGCATATTGGGCGTGACAAGTTGGTATCAGAGCATCGACCGACCATAGGAGCCCCCTTGATTGTTGGCCGTTGTTGAGTCTAGAAGAAAACTATTTTGAGTCTTAGGATTATATATATCGGAGAGTAGGATTCTTTTTACTCCTCACTCCGTTCATCGCTCTGGTGAGGTCTCCTGACGTTGATGTTTTGACTTCCCTCTCCTCAAATTTCACTAAAAAAATTTAGGATCACGCGGGTATCTTGGAATCGTTCCGATGCTTTTGTGATGAGAACATTGTTCTTGGTGCCTCCTATCTTTTATGTGGCAGTGACCCGGGGAGTTGAGCTCCGAGGTGTTGTCATCACAATTTTATCGTTGCAGTTCTGGAATACCTAAGTTTTGCCGACGTCGAAAATCTCTTTTATGCAGTTGTTGGTGAGATAACCTTGACGCCACCCAGTACTGGTGAGTTCGGGAGTATTGCCATAGCTGTTATAACGGATGCTTTTCGAAGGTTGAGGTACATGATTTCCGGAGGTTTCTTGGTTATGTGTTGACGGATGGATATAGCTGGATGTAGGGATTGTTAGTTTGGGTGAGATATATTGCTTCCCCTATATCCCCAACACCAGATTGCATAACCAGAAAGTTTCGGGAATTTTATAGGTGGGAATTCAAGTAGCTCGTAGGATATCTTTCCAACAGACACATGATACGATATGGGATCTATCATATGTTTGTTCCGTCTTATCCTGCAAGCCATATCCTTTGTTTTGTTTTATTTGTGGTATTCGAGTTGCTTCGATGTCAAGTATTGAATCCATACCTTTCCCTAAACGGTGTTCTCATATTTATATGGGAGTACTAATCCTTTTGATCATTGAGATTGTCATGTTATCCTTTTCCAACCGGTGTGCTTCTCTTCAAGTGGATCCCATCATTTTTCCCATCCGCAAGATCAATTCTAAGTTTTCTCAACGGTGTTTATTTCATCTGTCCCAAGTTGCCTTTGTTTTTCCCGCCCTCCCACCCTTTTTCTTCAAGGACTCAGATTTCTTAATCATTTATCATTTTATTTGTGGGAAGTCTCTTCACTCTTTTCTTTCAATGTTCTTATCCGGTGATTTCCCATGAAGATGCTCAACAGATTCAAGTTCTTCATCCTTCGTTGTTGTTTCTTCTCCGGTGGATTAATTCAAGCTTTCAGTGTTGATCATATTCCTTTCCTCGTGTCAAATGCTTTCTCATGCCGGTGCACCTCTCAATCATTCACCTCTTGCTATTCATTTGTTCCAGAGTGTTGAAAGATATCTCAGAAGACTTGTGTTTCTATTCGCCACCCGTTCGAGATATTTCGAGGTTGTTATCCCATTCAAGCCATTTAATCCTACCAGTGCAATCTCTATGTCAAGAAATCCTTCAACGATGTTTCTTTCAAGTGGTCCCTAACCCACAGGTCTTTTCCCAGGATCTTACCTGACTCTTTTAATTTTCCCGGAGCCATTCCCAAATTCTTTTCGAAGTTTGATGTAAGAATGAATTTCATCAGTCAGATGTTTTCCAAGATCAATTTCGAATCATTTTCATTGTTGGCTCAACCTCTTTGTTTTTCATTCTCCCGGAGTATCTCAACAATCCATGGTGGTGTTTCTCCTCGTCATTTCTCGGATTTTGAAGACCGAAGAAGATTTCCTCTTTATTTTAAATCCATCAATCTCCCCTTTGGAGTTATCTTGATATAGATTTCACCTAAAGCCTTCCCTAAGGAATGTTGCTATTTGTGGTGCTTATCAATGATCCGAGTTTTTCCCTATCCTCTCGGCGAAAGAAGATCTCTTCTTTGATCTCAAACAAGCAATTGTTTTTCGTTAGTGGCAGAATTTCACCTCAAGTGTTGAGATGTTTCCATAAGCCCACTACAAGCTTATTTGTTTCGTTGTTGGTTTTCCAACAACTCCGTCATAACCTTCTTGGAAGGGTGCTTTCCAAGCTCATTTGTGGCAGAAGTTGGCATTTTCTACTCCATTCTGTTATTCCAATGATCTATCTTCTATTCTTTCCCCCGGAGACATTGTGATGTTGCTCTTTTCACTCATCATCTTGTTTTGTCAAGATCATGTTCTTCTCCTTGCTTCTCCGTTTAGCCGGAGTGTCGTGTTTTCATTCGAGTTCTCTCATCTTATCTAGTTTTGCCTCCTTCCTCAACCGGAGAGCTGTCTGGAATCTTTCTTACCCCTTGTGCCATTCTTTCAATAGTTCCGGAGGTAGTGTGTTGTTGATCTCATCAAGTATCCTCTCATCTTTTCAAGTTCATGTTCAATTCCTTCCATTTATAGTTGGAGTGCTGTCAAAATTATATCACTCTTATTCATTCTTATCTCGTTTCAACCAGAGTGGTTTCAATTCCTTCTTGTCCATTGTGCACGTCATTCATAGCTTTGCAACCTCCAACGTTAACATGGTGTTCCTTGTTTCTCTTTTCTACTGGAATGCTCTCAATTTCGTTCAACTCTATTGTGTTATTCTTTCAAGTTTTCAACCTCTCGAGGTTCATTGGTTTCACTCGTTTGTCAAAGGAGCAACTTAGTTTTACCTCTTATCTTCCTCTTCCTTTTCCCTCCGGTGCCATCCTAGATCTCAGGACGAGATCCTCTCGTAGTGGTGGAGTGTTGTAACACCCCGGATACAACTTTCCATATTCGTAACTCCAACTCTTGCCTTTTCCGGAGATGTGATATGATATTTCCTTCATGGTTGGGTTTTTATCGTTTGTTTTGCATTTTGTTCATGTTTTGCATTTCATCTCATAGCATCATGCGCATTGCATCCACATGTTTTCATAAAACCACGTAGCCTTTCGTAGTTACCGCTTCTCTCTTTGTCTTCATTGACCTGTCGTCAAACCCCCCCTTGTCTTTGTCGACCTCTCTCAGACCCCTCGCATGCGTCCGAAACTTGCCCCAAACCCGAACCGCTCGGTCATGACCAACAGGTCCGGATCATCCCTAAACATCCCTTTATCATCATCGGTTTCTCGTTGGACTCTCCTAAGCTATTTATTCTCGTTCGTCCGATTAAAATCGGAGGGACCAAATGCCCCTTCTATTTACTTACTTGCTATATAAACAGATCAACCCTAGAAACTAGGGATCTTGTCCCATCCTCCGCTGCTGCCAGCCCACTGTCTCCTCCTTGGGATCCCCTCCCGATCCAAAACCACCAACCACAGCTGCCACCGCTCCTCCTCAGTTTGCAAGCCCAACCAACCAGTGCCTCCCCTGGATCTCGTCGTCCACCCAACCAGCACAGCGCGCCCGATTCCCTCGCTTCTTCACCAGCCCGCAGCTGCCTCCTCCTTCCTCGCGTCTGAGCCCGAGGAGCCCCTGCACCGTGCTCCTCCCTCGCCCTTGCCTCTGCCGTGTCCAGCACCGCGCCGGAGAGCGCCACCACCCAAGGTGCATCATCCCTTCGGCATCGAGCACTAGCAGAACGAGCCCAGCCGCCGAGCTCAAGCTGCCTCGCCCGACCTTCCTCGTCGCCGTCCCTGACCAGCGCCGTCACCTAGACATTGCCTCCGCCCCGGAACTCGCGCCACCGTCGGAGATGCTCCATCCCTTGCCTGATCTAGCAGGCCGTCCTCGTTGCCCCAAGGTCCAGGCTGTCGTTCCCCTGCTCCTCCCTTCTCCTTTCTGTTTCTTCCTCCTGCCCCTACTCAATCCCGATCTCTCTCTCTCTCTGAACCAGGACCCCGCCTCGTCTCCGCCCGCGGGCTATGTCAGAACAGAGCTCCACCCTCGCCCTAGCCTCGGATCCGGCCATCTCCGCCGCGCCCGCCGCTACAAGTCCCTCGCTGTGCCGCTCCTTAGTTTTGTTGGAGCAGAGACGGGATGACTGCTTCAGCCGCTGCCTTGCTTCCGTTCACTGCGATGCCAAGGCCCAGCTCCTCTTCGCCAGATCCGTCGGCCTGCCTTGGCCTCATCACCGATCTGGGCCTCAGCCCATGGTGAGCACCCAGAGCCCAGCAGTTTCGGCCCGTGTCTTGTTTTTTTTTCTCTGGACGAATTTAGCTATAATCCGAGGATTTACAGATTTACAGAAAAGTCCTTGCACATCATGCATATAATAACTCTTTAACCGTGCATCGGATTAAAATGATTCAAACATGTAAAATGCTTAGAATTCCCTCAAGTTTCATATGTGGCCACTTTCTTCCATGTTAAATATGTTTAAAATGCTGTTTCTTTTAATTTGTTTAAATGCCATGTTAAAATGATTTATTTCATAACTAAATAACCGTAGCTTCAGTTTTAATAAACTTTATATGTAAATGGGTTGGAAAAATGCATAGATTAACATGGTCCACTTTATTTTCCTGTTTAACGACATTAAAATATGGTTTAGGGCAGAACAGTACCAAATTCATAATTTGCATATGGGGATTTTTTGGAATTGTTGTTTGTTGTTCAGGCCTCATTTAAACTTGCCTAAATAGTTAGTTTACTTATGCTTCACCTCTTGCCATGTTTAACAACATTTAATATTGTTGGTTACATAATCGGGAGCGAACTAAATAACTCGAATGTGGTGTTTCGTTAATATGCAACTCGTTGCATATTGAGCTCCACTTAACTTGTAGTATTGTTTGTTGCACTTTGCCATGCCATGCCTCTTTAAACCGGACATGCATCATACTTGGTTGGGCATCATGCCATGTCTATGTGTTGTGTGTTTACCATGTTGTTTCCTCCTTTCCGGTTTGCTTCTCTCGTTAGCTTCGGTTTCGTTCTGGAGTTGTGAGGATTCGTTCGACTACATCCGTTTGTCTTCTTTATGGACTCGTTCTTCTTCCTAGCAGGATTTCAGGCAAGATGACCGCTACCCTGGATCTCACTACTATCATTGCTATGCTAGTTGCTTCGTTCTATCGCTTTGCTGTGCTACCTATCTTTTGCTCTTCAAGCCTCCCAAATTGCCATGTCAGCCTCTAACCTTTGTCACCCTTCCTAGAAAACCGTTTCTTGGCTATGTTATGGCTTTGCTCAGCCCCTCTTATAGCGTTGTTAGTTGCAGGTGAAGTTGAAGATTGCTCCATGGTGGACAGCATTTTGTTGGGATATCACAATATCTCTTATTTAATTTAATGCATCTATATACTTGGGAAAGGGTGGAAGACTCGGCCTTATGCCTGGTGTTTTGTTCCACTCTTGCAGCCCTAGTTTCCGTCATACCGGTGTTATGTTCCTGGATTTTGCGTTCCTTACGCGGTTGGGTGATTTATGGGACCCCCTTGATAGTTCGCTTTGAATAAAACTCCTCCAGCAAGGCCCAACCTTGGTTTTACCATTTGCCTCACCTAGCCCTTTTTCCCTTGGGTTTCCGGAGCCCGAGGGTCATCTTTATTTACCACCCGGGCCAGTGCTCCTCCGAGTGTTGGTCCGAACCGAGCAGCCTGCGGGGCCACCACGGGGAAACTCGAGGCCTGGTTTTACTCGTAGCTTGACTTATCCGGTGTGCCCTGAGAACGAGGTACGTGCGACTCCTATCTGGATTTGTCGGCACATCGGGCGGCTTTGCTGGTCTTGTTTTACCATTGTCGAAATGTCTTGTAAACCGGGATTTTGAGACTGATCGGGTCTTCCTGGGAGAAGGTATATCCTTCGTTGATCGCGAGAGCTTATCATGGGCTAAGTTGGGACACCCCTGCAGGGTATAAACTTTCGAGAGCCGTGCCCGTGGTTATGTGGCAGATGGGAATTTGTTAATGTCCGGTTGTAGATAACTTGACACCAGACTCGAATTAAAATGCATCAACCGCATGTGTAGCCCTGATGGTCTCTTTTCGGCGGAGTCCGGAAAGTGAACACGGTTTTGGGTTATGTTTGCGTAAGTAGGAGTTCAGGATCACTTCTTGATCATTGCTAGCTTCACGACCGTTCCGTTTGCTCTCTTCTAGCTCTTATTTGCGTATGTTAGCCACCATATCATGCTTAGTCATTGCTGCAACCTCACCACTTTACCCCTTCCTTTCCCATTATGCTTTGCTAGTCTTGATACCCATGGTAATGGGATTGCTGAGTCCTCGTGGCTCACAGATTACTACAACGTCAGTTGCAGGTACAGGTTATGCGATGATCTTGACGCGAGAGCGATGTTACTTGTTTTGGAGTTCTTCTTCTGCTTCTTCTTCGATCAGGGATAGGGTCCAGGTCGGCAGCCTGGGCTAACAGGGTGGATGTCATTTGAGTTTATGTTTGTGTGGCATTGTATGCCTCTTGTATGTATTGTGATGATGTATTCGTGTGGCATTGTATGCCTCTTATGTATTGTGATGATGTATTCGTGTGGCATTGTATGCCTCTTATGTATTGTGATGATGTATTCGTGTGGCATTGTATGCCTCTTGTATGTATCCCCATCTATTATGTAATGTTGATGTAATGATATCCACCTTGCAAAAGTGTTTCAATATGCGGTTCTATCCTTGGTGGGACCTTCGAGCCTCTTTAGGATAGTATCGCATATTGGGCGTGACACTACCGCATCGAGCTCATCAACTTCGACGTCGCCCACACCCACCTACCATACAATGCCATCCTCGGGTATTGTCAGGACCCCGATCCTAAGTCACACCGATCTATCATGTAACACATCATATCACTTTGCGGCCTCATGCACGGTATTCCCACGGGTGCCACCTTACCTGGCCCGGGACCGTTTGCGTATTTTGGCTCACGTATATGATAGTGCCGCTAGCATCCATATGACAAAGAACCCGAGCTGACATGGCTAGTCATGAACCCAAAGTGGCACTAACTTACAGGGACAGGCATAGATGACCCAACAATGAACGTGTCCGTCATCAGCGAGTGAATTCGGGATGTAGCAACTGGGCTAGCAGGACTCCGGTAAACCGGGCTGTAGCAGGCTAACAGGACTCCGGTAGACACCGCGTGACATTTCCCCGAAGGGACAGACACAGGAACGAAGAAGGACACATGCCGGCCAGCCTAAGTGTTCCGGAGCAGTAGCAAGCTACCATGGCTCAGTGGAAACACTAGGAGACATTTCCCGGTAAGAGAGGCTACTAAGGATAAACAACTAGATATTCAGATCCCACACATACCAAGCATTTCAATAACATACCCACAATATGCTCGATATGTGCAAATACAACATGGCATCACAACATGACTCTACAACTCAAGTATTTATTCAATAGGCTCCGAGGAGCGAGATATTACAAACATGGGTCTCACGACCCAACAATCAGAGCATACAAGTCAAGCACATGCGGAAGCTTAACATGTCTGAGTACAGACATCTACAAATGAAAAAGGCTGAGAAGCCTGACTATCTACCAGATCCTGCCGAGGGCACAAGATCGTAGCTGAGGTAACAAGATAAACGTTGAAGTCCAGGTGGAACTACTAGCAAGACTAAAGTCTCTCTGCAAAAACATAAATTAAGCAACGTGAGTACAAATGTACCCAGCAAGACTTACATCATATCTATCTACATATGCATCATTATCAACAAAGGGGTGGTGGGGTTTAACTGCAGCAAGCCAGTTTTGACTCGGTGGCTATCCTGAACTACGACTGCAAGTAACTCTTTTGAGGTGGCGCACACGAGTCCACATATTCACCATATCAATACACCAGTATGGATCCGCTCCCGTTTCCCTACGAGAACGCCATCCATAGCACTCACGCTTATCTTGCGTATTTTAGAGTATCCACTTTCACTTGTCTATGAACTGTACAGGCAACCCAGAAGTCCTTTTCCGCGGACACGACTATTCGAATAGATCATATTAACCCTGCAGGGGTGTACTTCTTCACACACGCTCTCGCCACTTACCGCCATGTACACCTCGTGTATCTCGGCAACCTTCAAGCGGAAGCCTGGCGAGGGAGTCGGCCACGACCTGACTAACCACACAAGTCTCTCGTCCAGGTTTATCGCCTATTCGGGTTCCATCTGCAAGGAGATCCGGCAGGGGTGTCGCTCACGGCCCCAAACGATGTGTGCAGGGTTCCCAAGCCCACCATCCGGGTGCTACTTGGTACACCGGGCCACTGTGCCTAGTCTGTCCCAAGCCCACCTGTACCGGGTGCCACTTGGTAGACTACTAACACTACCTACAAACACCAGAAACTAGTTGCAACTCCTGGACAGAGATCATGTTGATTAATAAGTCGAGAGGGGTCGAGTTACCGGAACCCAATGTGTGGTAGTAACTGGTCATGGACCACAAACACAGAACTCAGTTCCTGAGGACGGCTGCAATGAGACAACCCACCATGTACTCCTCTCACCGCTACCTTTACCAAATCGTGTTCACACACTTAGCTCTCAACGGTAGGACATGTTCACACACCTCTGATTCATCCCCGATGAATCAGATCTGACTCAACTCTAAGCAGTAGCAGGCATGACAAACAAGCATGAATGAGTAGGCACAACAGGGCTCAAACCACTCCTACTCATGCTAGTGGGTTTCATCTATTTACTGTGGCAATGACAGGTCATGCAAAGGATAAAGGGGTTCAGCTACCGCGGCAAGTAATAGATGAATCATTGTTGTCCTAATGCAGTAAAAGAGAGCAGGAGTGAGAGAGTGGGATTTTATCGGAATGAACAAGGGGGTTTTGCTTGCCTGGCACTTCTGAAGATAATATAGTTCTTCATCGGTGGCATCGAACTCATCGTCGGAACATCGTCTACTGAGAGGGCACAAATACCAGCAACAAGGGAGAACACAATCAATGCAATGCAACAATATGATGCATGAATGTGACATGGCAATATGATGTGGTTTGAGCTAATGCAACTAGCAACCAGATTAAATGAAGTTGGTTTGAATCCAAGATTCAAATTCAAACTCCATATGTGGATATTTAAATGCCATTATATGATTTGTGCTAAACAGCAGCTATAAGTTGTTCTAACATGCATGAAAATGGTACATATGGATAGATTGGATTTTTCTGATCATTTTTCATATATAAATTATTTAATTTGGAGTTACGGTTGAATTTCTATGAATTTTAGAAGTTTAGGACATTTTCTGGAATTTCCTGAATTAAAATTAATCCAGAAAATAGCTTATTGCGTCAGCATGACAGCAGCATGATGTCAGCAGGTCAACCGGGGCTGTCCCAGGTCCAACCTGACGTGCGGGGTCCACACGTCAGCGACATGGGCTAAACCCGGTCAAACCCAATGCTGACTGGGTTTGACCCTGCAGTAGGGCCCGCTGTCAGTGGCTATTAGGGTTGCTTAGGTGGCAGGCTTAGGTTCTAATGACAGCCACGTCGACACTTGCCGGAGCATAGCCGGCGATGACCCCAACCGACGGCGGAGGCACACCGGAATCACGGCTTCGGCGTCCATTCGACGCGCGAATAGCGCTACGGTGCATTATCGGGGAAGACAAGTAGTTCTACGGCCTCCTGGAGGTGAGGGGAGCACAACTAGCTCAAGAATTCGAGCGGAGAGGCAAGGCAGAGCCATGGCCGATGTCCATGGCGGACGGCGGTGCTCAGTCAAAGGGGGCAACGGCTAGAGGACAAAAACGAGAGGGAAAACAATGGGAGATGACGCGGGGGCTTACGGTGATCTCGCGGAGACGCTCATAGTGCTCGGGGAGGTCCTGTACGCGGCGAAATCGACGACGGCGATCCACATCATCGAGGAAGAAGATGGCGTTGAAGGCCACTCTACGGGGCATCCGGGCTTGCGTGAATTATCTAGGAGGAAGAGGCAGTCGTGGCGGTCCTTCAGAACACGGAGAGAGGTCGAGGGGCAGGCTGTGGCTACGATTTCGCGGCGGTGAGCGCTTGGTGACGAGCTCCGCTCAGTGGGAGAGAGAGGGAGCCAGAGGAGGGGGGGAAGAAGGCATGGGAGAGAGTGAGAGGCCTGGGGGGTGCGTGGCGCCCTCGGGTGAGTCCAGCGGCGAGCAGGCAAGCAGGAGGTGGCTGGCGCGTGCGCGCGCGCGTCGGGCACACGCCGTCCTGCCTACTCGCAGGAGGTTGAAGATGGTGGCGGCTGCGGTGGGCTGGGCTGCTGCTGGGCTGCGTCATAATTGGGCCAGCCAGGTAAGTAGGCCAGGTATGTGCTCTGTTTTATTTTTTTACTGTTATTTTTTCTTTTGTTTAATATTCTGCCACTGTTCAAAATTCAAACAATTTCAAAACAGTGACAAAACCCTTTGAATAATTTTATGTTGCAGGATGGACATTTCCAAAAGCACATAAAATGTTTCAAAGATATTTGAAATTATATTCTAGTTATATGAATATAACTCAAATTCAAATAGCTAATGATTTAAATTCAAAGTCCCAAGATTAAGTCCTTAAAAATGTTCAATATTTTGGTTGGGACCAGAACCCTTGCCAAATTTATCAAACATTTAAGAAGAGCATTTTGGAAGAATGAATGAGATTTTAGGGTTTTTGCCCTTCTTTTATTAAAGTTTTTAAGGCTTCCAAATTTCCTCAGTTCAAGTTTCAAAAATTTAAACATGATGCAAACACTAGGCAGCACCAGAAGCTAGGGACGTGACAGGTATCCAGCCCTTGCTAAGTTCATGGGGTGACCCACCACGGCTAAAACATCCTCAAGATGCTAGGAAGAGGTCGAATCATCACAGTACCCTGCGAAGAGAGAGATGCGGTGTGCTCCCTTGAGCGTGCCTTCCAAGCCGCAACAATTACCAAGAAGAATAAGCAACCGCTCTGCACAGGGCCTTAGGAGGTCGGTACCCTGGGTGGTGCCCCATCAGGATCAGCGCCCGTGCTTGGGGAGCCTCCTTCCATCGCATAGGAAGGCGCCCCCGGTGCCCTCCTCGGGCAGGGCTCGGGGGCTCTCTTCTGGAGGGCCTCAGACCTCGCCAACATCACGAGGAGGCGCTCAGGCACCACTTGGAGGCGTGCTTCGCGATGCGTTTCCCTCGGGAAGACACAGGGTGTGGAAAGCCCAACATTCGTAAGTTCATTGCCAAGACCACTCAGGAGCTTCAGGAAGCGAGGGCCGTGCGCGGCGACTGTCGCTTGCCCGGTGCGGCTCCCCATCCAGGCGAGGATGGTGGGCTGCGCGTTTGCATCGACGTCCCAGGGCTCAACCGAGCCGCATCTCAGGAGCACTTCTGGCCTTCGCGCGTGGGATGCTGCGAGGGTGTGCTGCACAGCTACGTTCGCATGCCTTTCGGCCTGCTGAACACGGCTGCCACCTACCAGCGCCACCTGCGGAGCATTCTGGTGGATCAGGAGGCCAAGCACCAAGCGGTCCTAGCAGAGATGGAGACGGTCCTCAAGGAACCACCTAGACCCCAGAGCATCCTGAGGCTCAGGGCCCCGGTGGCTCGTGAGGGTCATCCCCTTCACCGCGCATCTTCACCTGCCCCAACACCCCCTTTATAGCGGAACCAGGTGACATCTCCCAAGTTCATTTCAGTTAGGAGCGCCCTTAGGGCTGCATCATTCCCAGGCCGCATGGGTCCATCCCCGCGGCATCTATCTCTTTTTATGTCTTTAGCTTACCTTGCTGGGGGCGCCCCTCGGGCTGCATCATCCCCAAGCCGCTTGGGTCTGACCCGGTGGCATGTATCAATTCTGCATTTAACTAAGCTGATTTGCATTTCATGCCTAATCTACCTGTGATTATCACCTTCTCGATTGACACCTACCACGGGAGACGCTCGCGCTAGCACGGCGCTTGTGCACGGGCCAGTCCCTGCAACGCTGACAAATCCGAGCGGTCGAGCTCTGGCCCGTGGCATGCCCCGCGCGCGTCACCTCACCAGGCCCTCAGTTCCCTCACCCTTCTCTCGGAGAAACTAGTGGCCGGCCGACAATCATAATGGCAACCCGTACCTTTCTTGTGCTTATTTGCAGGAACCATGATCTCCCTCTCTTTCCCATGCGATCCGCTTGCGCGTTAAATGGGGGGCTCCTGAGCATCACGAGTCAGGAGCTCTTACTGGCTCTCCAGCCCTCACCCCTGGCCTTGACCACGACATCGCGACCTGGCATACCAGCGGTTGCTGAGCTCACTCGAGGGCTGGGACCTGAGGACGTAGAGCACAAAGGAGAGTGCAGGGAAGAAGGGGGACGCTCGCACGGGCCTAACCTAGCTACATCACGGTTACCAACGCACAAGTCTGGCGAACGCAAGAGAACGAATCCAGATTACCGAGATAAGTTTCGCACTTGGAACAACTAATCGTTACAACGCAAAATTCTCACTTGATACGGCCCTGTGGCGGCAACGTTGCCTTCCTTCCTTAGCTCTTGGCGGCTGCTTGTGCGCTAAAGGGTACCTCCTGAGCATCGCGCCTCAGGGGCTCTTACTGGACCTCGGGCCGCTGACCTCCTGGCCTTGACCACGACATCGTGATCTAGCGTACCAGCGACAGTTGCAGCCTGCCTGGGGACCGAGACCTATCAGTGTAGAGCGCCAAGTCGTCTCGAGGTTTGAAAGGGGTAACCAAGCCAGGACAGGACAAGAACTCACACAGTTCCATAATAAGGATAACATCAACAAAAGACATTGCAGACCATGCACATGCCCCCGCGGGATGTTTCTCAATTCCTTGCAGGGAACAAAAGAAAAGAACCTTGAGGAGCCCTAACTACACGCGCCTTCGTGGCCGATGCCATCATCAACAGTGGGCCTCGGGAGACCAGGGCCAACCCCATCTAGATCAGAGATGGCAACATCCCGATGCTGCGGCCTTGCTCCGCGTGCGGCGAGAGCTCGGGGGTGCGTAGCTGTCGTCGCTCATCTCCCGAGTCTCGAAGAGTTCGGGAGGACTCCCAAGTGTCGCTGCTGCTGCCGGAGGAGCCGCTGGGGGAGCGGACGGCAGGCCGAGCCCCCGCCGCGTCGATCTCCTGACTGCCCCCTTCGGGGCAGCACTCCAGGCAGCGGCCTTTGACATCGAAGACCTTGAAGAACAACATGGAGGCGCAATCGTTTTCAAAATGGATCACGAGGGCGCCCCCCCCCCCACGTTCGGCAGACCCGGGTCATGAAGATCTTGCCCGAAGAAATGACTTCAACCTCCGCTCCAGCCGCCGGGGCGCCACAATTGGCGTGCTATAGCCAAAGCTCGAGAGGCCCCCTCGGCGGCATCTCACTGGAGAAGAATGAAGGGAGGCGGATCCAGGTGCTTGGAGGCATCGCCACATGCAACACAAGCTCGCGAGAAGAGTCTGCAGCGTGGATTCCAGGGCGATAGCGCGCGCCACCATGGTGCACCAACCTTGGCTGTGGCGCGGTCGGCGTCACTCGCTGCCCCTTTCTCCGGAGCCCTCGGCCGAGGCGCACTGGGGCAGCGGGTACCCAGGAGGTGGCTGCTCGAACCAAGGCCTCATCATCTCGAGCCTCATGACCTTGCCACGGCAGTGGACCGGCCTTTTCTTTGCCGGGAGCGGACCGGGTCCTTCCCGGGGAGCCTTCCCCTTTTCTTTGGCCGAGAATCTACGGATCGGCGCCATTGGTGTCAAGACAGGAAGTGGAGCATGGAAGAAGAAGCAAGCGGAGCAAGAAAAGATGGGCGATGAGGGCTCTCACCCCTTCTCATTTATAGCCCAAGGAAGGCCAATCGTCGACCTCCATGATCGCAGGTAATGATAACCCTTCTTGCATGCAGCAGGGACTCGTCAAGTCAGGCAGTTGCCGAGGCAGCGTGGGGAAGCGGAGACGCCCACGTCCAAATCATTTGCCACGCGTCGACCAAGGCCACTGGCTGTTGGGGCCCGCGGTGCTCCGCACTTTCCCTTTGGCTTTGCCTCTAAGCCAAGTCCAAGCACGCCTTGGGCTCGGGGGCTACTGTCGGCGTTATTGGAACGGGGGTCCCCAGAATTGCCTGCCTGCGGCCCACAGCATGGATCCACCAGTGGCCCAGCATGGCCTGTCTTCATCAACCAACACTCAAGACCCTCGCGAGGGGCCAAGCCTCACGAGGCGGATGACACAAGGCCCCCTCAGGAACGGCCTCGTCAGGCAGGCTCGTGAGGAGGCGGAGAGATCAAGGCAAGGGGTACCTCATGAGTTTCCTTGACGAAAGTTGTGACGATCAAGGCCAAGCGGGCGCCAGCGCGCGTAGTGTCCTTGTTTCCCCTTTGGTGCTAAGGGCGCAAGCATAGGCATGGAGTACCGAGGCATCGGGAAAAGGTTTCCATATCGGTGCAACAAGACGAATACCAGCAAGACGACAGGACGGAGGTCATCATGGAGCACAAGACGGCGTCACCACCAGCGCCTTTAATAGGCGAAGACCACCTTTAGTCAGGATAGCTTGTAATAGCTGTCCCCTTTCAAATCAGCCATTGTTGGATCCCTTCCCGCTCAATATTTGGGGAGAGGACCAGGGCCTCTATAAACAGGACTAGCTACTAGAGTAGGAAGGGGGAGCATTTAGATCATCCTCACCCGCACAAGTTCACCAAGCACAAGAACACCTCTCCTCAGGAGGCTATTCTTCCCTTGTACTGTTCATCATCAGCCCAAGAGGCAATCCACCACCACCACGCAGGAGTAGGGTATTACACCACAACGGTGGCCCAAACCTGTATTAATATTGTGTCTCTTGTGTTGTGAGTTCATCGAGCCTAGCTTAGAGATCGCGGCGAGGCTGAGAGCGAGATTCGCTAGGGGGAAATCTTCATGCGCACCCCAGTGTTCGAACCTCAAGGGTTTTGCCTGAACCCTAAATCCGACATGTATACATCCATATGTAGTTCATATTGAAATCTCTAAAAAATACTTGTAGTTAGGAACGTAGGTAGTTGTATTTTACATCATTTGTGCAATCTCAGTTTAGCTTCTAACATTTAATGGTTGCTTGTAGGTACATATATTAGCGGTACTGATGCATATGGGGCAATGATATATTCATGGAAAAGCGTCAAGTGAGGGAACTAAGAAAGATTGTTAGGCGAAAGAAACGAGTGATGGGAATTAAGCTCTTTATTTACACTTTGTCCAAGACAACAATGAACTTTAGGATAGTAAGTAATGTGTTGCCTTTTCCCCTGCCCACAACAAGTTACTCTATTGGACCTCAGTATTTGATATTTTTCTGTTTTCAGCGGTTTTTGAAGCTATTTACTGACGATTACCTTGCAAACTACATAACTGGAGTGGAGGCAACTAAGGTTAAAGTATATAATTCATGCTACCGTGATAATGCTCTAGAAGTCTTCCTAAAGGCGGTGAAGGATGTGCGGGCGATCGTCATAAGGGGTTGGACAAAAGTTATTCGTGCCTATGGCATGCAGGAAAGCACATTATGGGCATTCCGCTTATTCAACACCATCAACAGTCAAAATGATTTACACTTGTCTCTTCACCCTTACCGCCTCTAAATATAGTGGTTCATCATAGTTAATTGTTGTCTAATCCTGTAATTACTGAACATATTGTAGTGACAATTTTATTTATGGATTCATTGTTGAACCACTGTGCTCGGAATTTGAATTCCACGTTTCATATTTCAAAATTTCCAATTCGAATAATAAATTATAGGGAAAAGTAAAATTATATAGGAGCGAATAAAATAATGTGCACACGGTTAGAAAGAAACAGTGTGTGCGATGAAAATAGAGAACACACGGTTCTTTGACATGAAACGTTTGCGATGCCCAACGGATGCACACACGGTTTCGTCTCATATGCGTGTGCGATTGATGGTAATACGACAAACGTTTCAAACAAGAGTGTGTGTGTGTTTGTGTGTGTGTGTGTGTGTGTGTGTGTGTGTGTGTGATAGGAATACCAATCGCACACAGTTATAAAAATGGACACGTTGGTGTTAGTAGAGGCACCGCACACATTTTACATTCTTGAACCGTGTGCGAGCGTACCTATCACAAACATATCGGTAGATTAAATGTTGATGTCCACCTTTTTCACAAGACTATACCGACGTAATCGTTTGGGATGTCTCTCTGATGAGAAACATAACATCGAGATGTAACATGTGGGACTGGGGCTTCTTCTCATACGTCAATTCTATGGCGATCGTAAGTAGCCGCTCACCTATCCCCGACGGTTTTTGGGTCGTGTGGGCAGGACCCCCCTACCGAAGTCACTCACTAGGCGATGGTTCCCAATGCTGTTGTGCAAAGGGGTTAAAAACCATTTGTATAGCATGATACACTACCAGTGTATATGAGGAGACTTTGCCTCTAATTACAAGCGAAGAACACGGCAGAGATGATTCTGAAGAAGAGACAATAGATGGCTACTGAAGACGCTGACAGGTATGAAAGTTTAGTTGCCCAACGTGTTTTGGATGTGCAGGTCATGCAAGCTGAGCAAAGTCAGAGGCACAATTTGTTCCATACAAGGGAGTTGTGAAGGAATGTTTTGTTAGCGTCATCATTGATGGAGGGAGTTGCAAAAACTTGGCTAGCATGGAGATGGTGGAGAAGCTCTCTCTCACCACAAGATCACATCCGCATCCTTACTACATCCAATGGTTCAACAACAATGGCAAGGTTAAGGTAACACATATTGTTCGTGTGCAGTTTAGTATTGCTACATATGTTGTTTTTGTTGATTGTGCAGTGGTACCCGTGCAAGCATGTTCCTTGTTACTCGGTACACCATGGCAATTTGTTAAAAAAATTGTACACCATGGTATAAACAATCAGTATACTCTTGTTCATAAGGATAAGCATATTACTTTGCTTGCTATGACTCCTGATTCCATTTTGAAAGATGATATTAATCAAGCTAGTAAAGCAAAATAGGAGCAAATTAAGAGTGAAGATCAGATAGTGGCAAAAGAATTTGAGCAACAAATGCAACCTAATAATAAATCATCTAGTGTTGCTTCTGAAATTAAATTGAAAAATGGATGTTTACTTGCCACCAAATCTGATATTGATGATCTAGATTGCAGCAAATCTGTTTGCTATGCTTTTGTGTGCAAAGAGGCGTTATTTTCATTCGAGGACGTTCCTTTCTCTTTGCCTTCTACTGTCACTAACATTTAGCAGGAGTTTGCTGACATCTTTCCACAAGACGTGCCATTGGGATTACCACCTATTCGAGGAATTGAGCATCAGATTGACTTAAATCCCAGTGCATCGCTACCCAACCGTGCACCATGTTGTACCAATATAGAGGAGACGAAGGAGATTATGCGTCAAGTCTAGGAGCTCCTCGACAAACGTTATATATGCTAATCCCTTAATCCTTGTGTTTTTCCTATTATTCTAGTGCCGAAAAAGTATGGTACATCAAGTATGTGTGTCGATTGTAGAGGCACTAATAATATTACTATTTGTTATCGTCATCCTATTCCTAGGCTAGATGATATGCTTGATGAATTGGGTGGCTCTACAATATTCTCCAAATTTGATTTGCATAGTGGATACCATCAAATTCATATGAAATTGGGAGATGAATGGAAAACAACATTTAAAACTAAGTTTGGATTATATGAGTGGTTAGTCATGCCTTTTGGGTTAACTAATGCACCTAGTATTGACGAACGAAGTTTTACGTTCTTTCATTGGACAATATGTGGTAGTCTATTCGGATGATATATTGATTTATAGCAGATGTTTGAAGGAACATTTGGAACATTTACGTATTGTTTTTATTGCTCTATGTGATGCATGTTTGTTCGGTAACCTTGGGAAGTACACCTTTTGCACCGACCGATTATGTTTTCTTGGCTATGTTGTTACTCCACAGGGAATTGAAGTTGATAAAGCCAAGACTGAAGCTATTGAGAGTTGGCCATAGCCTAAAACGGTCACACAATTGAGGAGTTTTCTTGGCCTCGCTGGATTCTATATGCGTTTTGTGAGAGATTTCAGCACCATTGCTGCACCTCTCAATGAGCTTACAAAGAAGGATGTGCCTTTTGTTTGGGGCACCGGACAGGAAGAAGCCTTCACGGTATTCAAAGATAAGTTGACACATGCTCCTTTACTCCAACTTCCTGATTTTAATTAGACTTCTAAGCTTGAATGTGATGCTAGTGGAATTGGATTAGGAGGTGTGTTATTACAAGATGGCAAACCTGTTGCATACATATCTGAAAAATTTAGTGGGCCTAGTCTGAACTGTTCTACCTATGATAAAGAATTATATGCTCTCGTCCGGAACTTAGAAACAAGGCAACATTATTTATGGCCCAAAGAGTTTGTTATACATTCTGATCATGAATCTTTGAAACACATTAAAAGTCAAGTAAAATTGAACCATAGACATGCTAAATGGGTTGAATTCATTGATACTTTCCCTTATGTCATTAAAAACAAGAAGGGTATAGAAAATGTTATTGCTGATGTATTGTCTCATTGTTATACTATGCTTTCACAACTAGACTTTATTTTTTTGGTGTGGAGACCATCAAAGATCAATATATGCATGATGTTGAATTTAAATATGTATTGAAGAATTGTAAAGAAGGGAGAACATGGAACAAGTTCATCATTGACGATGGATTTGTGTTTTGTGCTAACAAGCTATGCATTCCTGCTAGCCCCGTTCGTCTTTTGTAGTTGCAGGAGGCGCATGGAGGAGGATTAATGGGACATTTTGGCATGAAGAATACCGAGGATGTACTTGCTACACATTTATTTTGGCCAAAGATGAGACGGGATGTTGAGCGTTTTGTTGCTCGCTGCACTACATGTCAAAAAGTTAAGTCACGACTAAATCCTCATTGTTTATATATGTCTTTGCCTGTACCTAGTGTTCCATGGGAAGATATATCTGTGGACATTGTTTTAGGTTTACCTCGAACAAAGAAGGGGAGGGATAGTATATTTGTTGTCGTGGATAGATTTCAAAAATGGCACACTTTATACCATGTCATAGAAGCGATGATGCTACTAATGATGCTGATTTATTCTTTCATGAAATTATTCGCTTGCATGGTGTGCCAAATACAATTGTTTCAAGTCGTGATACCAAGTTTCTTAGCACTTATGGAGATGATTATGGGCGAAGTTGGGGACTAAACTGATTTTTAGTACTACATGCCACCCCCAAACTGATGGACAAACTGAAGTAGTCAATAGAACATTGTCTACTATGCTTATGACTGTTTTGAAGAATAACAATAAAATGTGGGAAGAATGCTTTCCTCATAATGGATTTGCTTATAATCGTGCGCTACATTCAAATACTAAGATGTGCCCTTTTGAGATTGTGTATGGTTTTCTACCTCGTGCACCTATTGATTAGTTGTGTCTTCCATCTTTGGAGAAGGTTAATTTCGATGATAAACAACGTGTTGAATTGATCTTGAAAATGCATGAGTTAACTAAGGAGAACATTGAGGGTATGAATGCTAAATACAAACTTGCTGAGGATAAGGGTAGAAAACATGTTGTGTTTGCACCTGGAGATCTTGTTTGGTTACATTTGCGTAAGGATAGATTTCCTGATTTGCGCAAATCAAAGCTAATGCCACAGGATGATGGTCCTTTTAAGGTGTTAGGGAAAATAAATGATAATGCATATAAACTTGAGCTCCCAGCAGATTTTTGGGTTAGTCCCACTTTTAACATTTTAGATTTGAAGCCTTATTTGGGTGAGAAAGATGAGCTTCCATCGAGGACGACTTCATTTCAAGAAGGGGAGGAGGACATCAATACTGTTGTTACACCCACAACCCCTGCTGCTATACATACTAGACCAATCACTAGAGCTCACGCAAGCTAATTGAACTACCAGGTACTTTTGTTTCCTGGTAACAATTCTAATGTTCATGAGAATATGATGCTGCCTAAATTGGATAAATTTGTGTTGATTACTAATGAAGGGTCTAGCATGGACAAGAGGGATGAACACGAGAGTATAAACAAAGCATGGAGATGAAGGCGTGTGCAAAGGGAACCAGAATGACGTTTCTAGTGCAGATTTCAGTACTTTGAAGCCTCCTTGGTGACACACAAGGACATGGACGAAATATATAAGATGCCCTTTCATAAATTTCGTCCATAGCTTATAATAGGTGTTGCGCCACCTTATTTTTGGGCCAGGCCCATGTAATTTTGAAATACTTGAGTATAGGCTGTTTTTAGAGTCCGTTTGTGCGGGGAAACTAGAGTTAAGGTTGGTTTCGGACCCCTCCTCCAAGGGTAACGAAATTCCCCCCTCTTCCTCCATATATATAGACCTTTAGGGCGTTGTTTGGACTTTGGGTTTTGTTTAGATTAAAAGTTTGGCATAGATGCAACTTCATGTACTTCGTTTGTGTTCAACGACTGTCGGTGTACTAGAGTAGGGGTACCCTAGTATCCCGAACTAGTGCACGGGCAGTTGCAGCACCCCGCGACAAGGCTTGCCGGGTGACTGCCAAGGTCCTCCGTGGTTCCTTTGGAACCATTCAAGAACAAAGTATTTAAGCCAAGGAGACAAGGCCCCGGCGAGAGGAGCTTGCAGGGAAGGCCAACCAAGGCATCGCAAGGAACTTGCCGCGACGCGCCACGCGTCCCGGCAAGGCCCGGTGAGCAACAAGCTTCTAGGCGCGACAAGACAATATCCGCGGCAAGGTGCTTGCTGCGACAAGCTACCACTCAGTACCCGCGCTCCAGCACATCCACCAGCGTGTCGCCCTGAGGCCTTTCCAGACGCGCGTGGCAAGAGGCTGTGCAGCCAGCGGTGCGCGGTGGCAAGCGACACTGACAAGACTACCATCGTGGCAAATGTTACGTCCCTGACGGTCCTTTTTGCACTATTTGGGCGACGCAGACGGGCATTTAATGCCTTTGTCCCCTGCCGTCAGGGTTAGGTAGGATACACTGTACAAGTAGTTGTACCAACCGCAATTCCTTTTCTATTTTTGCCCTTGTCTACGTTGCCACCTGTCGGAGACCCCTTGAGCATATAAAAGGAGGCCCATGCGCAACATAGAGGGGGGTTCAAAGCCAGAAAAACACTCACGCTCGGTCTCGTTAGCAGCTGGTGCGTACTGTAGCACTCAGCGCTCCTGAGCAAGAACACAATACAATTAGACAAGCAGCAGTAGGAGTATTATCTCTCCGGAGAGCTCCGAAGCTGGGTAAAACTGCTCGTGTGCTTCGCCTCGATCCGCTCTTCGTGCGATCTCCGCCCCCCGCCGAACCGAAAGGGCTCGGTCCGCCGGTCCCCATAGGTGTTCATGGATTAGCTTCCCCGACATCTTTGGCGCGCCAAGTAGGGGGCGTCGAGGTTGTGTGAACCTGATCCGGCGTTCACACGGGCTAGATCTTCATCTTCTTCATCGACATGCCACCGAAGACGAAGACTTCGGCGGCAGGTGTTCCGTCCACGTCGATCCCACCACCACCGGAGCAAACGAGTGGTGGGGTAGACGCCGGCGGAAGAATGGGCGTCGACGAGGGAGCTCACGGTGCTGCCAGGTCCAAGGACAAGGCTGCGCAGACCTCGGCGTCCGTACATGCACCGTGCCCGTCTCAGGAGGCGCAGGATCGACAGCGTCATGGTATTCGCAGTGCCATACGTTTGTTGGACCAAGATCGAGCTGGTGGATCTCGGGGTGCTCAAGACCAGCATGCATGCTAACGTGCTGGCACGAGCGAGACACGGTCGCCTGGACGGGATACTGCTCCTTCTAACGTAGTTAGAAGTCCGAGCATATCCCGCTCCTCGCACCGTTCGCCACTGCCACCCACCACTCCAGCAGAAGCTTTGGCGCGAGCTCAACTGCTCCTGGATTACCCTCCAACGGAAGACAAGATCGATCAATGGAGGGCCACCATTCAGAGTCTCATCGGCTTCGCCAACGGCGACACTCCGCGGCAGCCGAGTGCGTCGCTGCCGCGGCAGGACTGCCAGGCACGAGCCGGTGGCGATGAAACCGGTGGGGGTCCAACCACCATGCACTCTCCACCCCGAAGGCCAAGATCGCCGACTCGCCGGATCCACCTTGACAGCGACTCCACCGCATCATCAGATCCACGAGCTCGTCGCGATCAGTGCCAAGTTCTTCACGAACGACAGCAAGAAGACGCTCGTACTCGCATCGAGCGCAGAAGAGAAGCGCGGTGTCAATCGGACCAGCGCGCTGGGCCCTTTGTCGACATGCATGCACCAGGGGAACTTGGCGACTTGCCGTACATGGTAGGTTGCCCTGCATTCACTCGCGAGCTGCAGCAAGTCCAGTGGCCCAGCACGAAGAATTTCAAGCCAGATGTACCAGAGAAGTACGACGGCAAGTCGCATCCGTCGGAGTTCCTCAGCATCTACACCATCGCGGTGCAAGCTGCCGGGGGACGGGACGACAAGATCCTGGCCAACTACTTCCCGCTGGTGCTCAATCCCAATGTCAGATCCTGGCTCATGCACTTGCCGGACAACTCCATATCCTCCTGGGCAAACCTATGCCATCAGTTTGTCGGCGCCTTTACGGGCGGCCACAAGCCTCATGGCCAAGAAAGTGACCTTCATCTGCTCGCCCAGAAGGAACGAGAGCCCCTGCGCAAGTACATTCAGAGATTCAGCCGCGTACAGCACAACATCCAAGATGTCCACCCTGCCGCGGTAATCAGCGCGTTCCACCAGAACGTGCGAAACCGCAGGATGCGGAAGGAGATGGCTATGTGCAAGATCAGAGACGTCAGTGAGCTATATGCCCTGGCCGACAAGTGTGCACATGCTGAGGAAGGGAGGAAACTCCCCAGAGAGAATATAGGAGCAGGAGGATCTGATAGTGAGGAGACTGCCCCGGCAAAGAAAAACCGGCGGCGGAACAATAGGAAGAAGAAAGGCAAAGATGTGTTAGTCATTGAGCAGTCCGGCAACGGAGGTGGCGCCAAGAAAGCCAAAGCTGGTAGCTCCGGCAAGGAGATTGCCGCGGGCACCAACTACCAGGCTGTGGCGGTCGCCGACAAGCAGGACGGCACCAACAAGCAGTACTGCAAGATCCACCGCACCAAGGGCCATGACCACCAGAGCTGCAAGAAGGTCGAGCAGCTTGTCGAGCAGCAAAAGGCTGAATACGAGCGACGCGGCAAGGAGAAGGCCCAGGAAGGTGCTGGAGGAGCCGGCAAGAAACGCCCCGGCCAGGGAGGGCGCCGCGGCAAGGCCAAGCAGCGGCAAGGAGACAGACCTCCCCGCGGCCGCGACAAGGATGAAGATGACGATGACGATGAAGATATGGATGATGACGAGACCGATGAGCAGGAGTTCCAGAAAGCCAGAGAGGTCCTATGCGTTGACGGAGGTGCTTCTCTGCATACTTCACACCGCCAGCTCAAGCAGTGGGTGCGAGAAGTTAATGCGGCAGAACCACCCGTCGAGTCACGCAGGCCTCTGAAATGGTCCAGCACGCCTATCATCTTTGATATTGAGGACCACCCTGATCGCATAACTGCGGTCGGGTGCTTGCCAATGTTGGTTTCACCAACTATCCGCAACCTAAAGGTCACTAAGATGCTAGTTGACGGCGGGGCCGGCTTGAACCTGATCTCCTCCGCGGTACTCCAGAAACTCCAGATCCCTGATGGAGAGCTCGAAGAGACCAGCACATTCCAAGGAATCAATCCGGGAAGGAGCAAGCCGAAGGGAAAGATCACGTTGCCGGTGACATTTGGCAGCGAGTTGAACTTCAGGACTGAGAGGGTCACTTTTGACGTTGCTGACTTTCCATTGCCTTACAATGGAATACTCGGCCGTCCAGCACTCGCCAAATTCATGGCAGCCTCTCACTATGCATACAACATACTGAAGATGCCAGGCCCGATAAGTGTCATCTCTGTCCCTAGCGACAAGAAGGATGCTCTTATCTGCACCGACAAGAAGGAAGCAGCAGCCGCAACGGATCGCGAGTCACTTGCCGTTGAAGCTCCCGGGGCGAAGAAGAAGACCAAGCCCGGCAAGAGTTCTGATGCCCACTCCGGCAAGCACACCTCTTCGGAGTGCTGCGCTACCGTCGAGGACGCACCATCGAGCTCCACCGGCAAGTGTAAGAAAACAATGGTAGCTCCACCTGAGACCAAGAAGGTGTCCGCCAAGGAGGATGGCACTGGTGGTACCTTCACCATCAGTGCCACTCTCGACCCTAAATAGGAAAGCGCGCTCGTTGCTTTCCTGCAGGCGAATGTCGACGTATTTGCGTGGCAACCGTCTGACATCCCCGGTGTTCCCAGGAAAGTAATCGAGCACCATCTTGCCGTCTGTCCTCATGCGCGGCCCGTCAAGCAGATAGTCAGGAAACAGGCAGTGGAGCGCCAAGAATTCATCACAGAAGAAATCAAGAAATTGGAAGCAGCAGGCCTTGTCAGAGGAGTGCTCCATCCTACGTGGTTGGCCAACCCTGTAGTCATGCGCACGACAAACGGGAAATGGAGGCTTTGTATCGACTTTACCGATGTCAATAAAGCTTGTCCCAAAGATCCATTTCCCTTGCCGCGCATCGACCAGATTGTTGACTCCACGACCGGATGTGACTTGCTTTCATTTCTTGATGCATACTCAGGATACCATCAGATCTTCATGGCAGAAGAGGGTGAGGAGAAGACCGCATTCATCACCCCATGTGGCACTTACTGTTTCGTACGGATGCCTTTCGGTATAAAGAATGCTGGTTCAACATTTGCAAGGGTAGTCCATGATGCTTTTGAGCGGCAAATACACAGAAATGTGGAAGCCTACATGGATGACATAGTGGTCAAGATCAAGGACAAGGCGACTCTGATTCAATATTTAGACGAAACCTTTGCAAATCTGCGCAAGATCAACCTCAAGCTTAACCCCGAGAAGTGCGTGTTTGGAGTCCCCTCCGGCAAGCTTCTCAGGTTCTTCGTGTCTCAACGGGGAATTGAAGCCAATCCCGACAAGATCAAGGCCATTGAGCAGATTGAAGCACCAAAGCGCGTCAAGGATGTACGAAGACTTGCCGGTTGTGTAGCTACCCTCAGCAGGTTTATCTCTAGGTCTGCTGAGCGCGCCCTGCCATTTTTCAAAATATTGAAAAAGGCAGGTCCAATGAAATGGACTCCGGAAGCAGAGGCTGCGCTGCAGGACTTAAAGAGATACCTGTCCTCCACTCCAACACTTGTCGCACCTAAGCCACAAGAGAAGTTGCTGCTATATATAGCGGCAACCAATCAAGTGGTTAGTGCTGCGTTAGTAGCAGAGAGGGAGGCGGATGATGAGCCAGTGACCACGGCAGATGCATCCAGCGACAAGCAGGAGACTTCACCGGCAAGCTTTGGTCCCGACAAAGATGGATCTGCGCAGGCGCATGAGAAGATGCAGAAAAGAATGGTGCAGCGCCCAGTTTACTTTGTCAGTTCCCTTCTGCAGGGAGCTAGGTCAAGGTATTCTGGTGTGCAGAAATTGCTTTTCGGCCTTCTCATGGCCTCGAGAAAGCTGTGCCATTACTTCCAAGCACATGAGATCACAGTCGTCACTCGTTTTCCGCTGAAGAGGATACTGCAAAATCCAGAAGCAATAGGCAGGATTGTTGAGTGGGCACTGGAACTGTCAAGCTTTGGCCTGAAGTTTGAGAGCACTTCAACTATCCAAAGCAGAGCATTGGCAGAGTTCATAGCAGAGTGGACGCCAACACAAGATGAAGAAGTTCCAGAAACGAGCATCCCTGTCAAGGAAGCAAGCAAAGAGTGGCTGATGTACTTTGATGGTGCTTTCTCGCTGCAAGGCGCTGGTGCGGGCGTGCTACTTGTTGCACCCACCGGAGAGCACCTCAAGTACGTAGTCCAGATGCACTTTCCCAAGGAGCAAGCAACGAACAATACTGCAGAGTATGAAGGTTTGCTTGCCGGTCTCAGGATCGCAGTAGACCTTGGAATCAAGAAGCTCATTGTCAGGGGTGACTCACAACTTGTCGTCCGCCAAGTGAACAAGAATTATCAGAGTCCTTTGATGGAAGCCTACGTTGATGAAGTGAGGAAGCTAGAAGAGCACTTTGACGGCCTACATATGGAACATGTTCCAAGAGCTCAGAACGACATTGCCGATGGCCTGTCAAAGTGCGCCGCACTTAAGTTACCTGTGGAACCAGGGATCTTTGTGCTCAAGCTGACTCAACCATCTGTAACGACATCAACTGGACAGAGCAAGAAGAGGAAGTTGATTTCTGGTGACTATTTTCCGGCGGAGCTCCCCGAAGCCGCCGCCAAGAAGGTCCTCAAGATCAACACCAAAGGTGCTGAGGAGGAGTCTGCTCCGGCAAGCCTTAGGGTTTGTTTCGTTGAAGCAGACGCTCCCGACAATTTTTGCTCCGGCAAGCTTGCCAGGGAACGCCAAGCTCCGGCTGAGCCGTAGGTTCTCGCCGTAGAAGCGGATGTTCCCGCAGCAGCAAATGTGCCTTTAGTCTTTGTTGTCGAGCCGCAAGCTCCAGCATGGGCACAGCAGATTGTCTGTTTCCTTCAGACAGGAGAACTTCGCGAAGAGCAAGAAGAAGCGGAAAGAGTAGCCCGGCAGTCAAGTATGTACCAGTTTGTCGACGACACACTGTACAGAAGAAGACTCAACGGCATGAAATTGAAGTGTATTCACCGGGAGGACGGGCAAAAGCTGTTGGTAGAGATACATGGAGGCATATGTGGTCACCACATTGGCGCGAGAGCACTTGCCGGCAAAGCGTTTCGGCAAGGTTTCTTTTGGCCGACAGCCCTCCAGGATGCAACTGCACAAGTAACCAAGTGTGAAGTGTGCCAGTTCCATTCCAAGTAGATACACCAGCCAGCTCAAGCTCTCCAGACGATCCCTTTATCCTGGCCATTTTCGGTCTGGGGGCTCGATATCCTCGGCCCTTTTCCCCGAGCTATCGGGGGCTTTGAGTACTTGTACGTTGCAATCGACAAGTTCACAAAGTGGCCGGAAGTTGAACCAGTGAGGAAGGTGACAGCATAGTCAGCAGTCAAGTTCTTCAGGTCGATTGTTTGCCGTTTCGGAATCCCTAACAGAATCATCACCGACAATGGCACACAATTCACGAGCCGCACCTTCATGCAGTACGTCCAAGATCTTGGCGCCAAGGTCTGCTTCGCTTCTGTTGCTCATCCGAGAAGCAACGGTCAAGCGGAGAGGGCAAATGCTGAAGTGCTGCGCGGGCTCAAGACTAGGACTTTCGACAGGCTGCGCAAGTGCGGAAGGAACTGGATTGAGGAGCTGCCGGTGGTTCTTTGGTCGATCAGGACGACGCCAAATCGAGCCACTGGCCAAACACCTTTCGCTCTAGTCTATGGAGCAGAGGAAGTTCTCCACACGGAACTCATATATGGATCACCTCGAGTGCTCGCTTATGATGAGCTTGAGCAAGAGCAGCAGCGACAAGATGACGCGCTGCTCCTTGAGGAGGACCGTCTTCAGGCTGCTGTACGAGCTGCTCGATACCAGCAAGCTTTGCGCCGCTACCATAGCTGCAAAGTTAATGCCAGAAGTTTCGAGGAAGGCGACCTTGTTCTTCGGCGCCTTCAGTCCGCCAAGAATTCCAACAAGTTGACGCCGAAGTGGGAAGGCCCTTACCGGGTGAAACGAGTCACTAGGCCTGGCGCTGTCCGCCTTGAGACCGAAGATGGCATTCCGGTGAGCAACTCCGGCAACATTGAGCATCTTCGTAAGTTTTACCCGTAGGGCGCGGTTGCCGGAATCTTTTCCGGCAACCACCTTTTGTACAAGTCTTGCCGATGTTGCATGTAATCCTTTGTACAAAGCCGGGCGCAGACCCCGTGCACAAGTAAAGCTCATGTGCTCCGCACATCTTGTCAATATCATGCTGTCTACTTTATTTTTGCATGCATTATCTGACACTTTGTGCAGCGCCTACCCCCGGTAAGCGATAACGAGCCGTAAGGCTCCATATCTTTATTTTCTCTTCTTTCTTTTTCTCAAAAAGGAAAGGAAGGTTCCCTCGCACACAAGTTTGCCGGGGGAAAGGAGAAGATAATGGTGTGGACTAGGCATCGTTCAAGGAAGTTTCGCCTTACCGGAAAGCAATCGACAAAAAAGCTAAGTTGCCAAAGTTTGAGCAATCAGTTTTAAATTTTAAGTTATCTTCCTCGAACGACCATACTTTGTATGGAAAACCTGTGCGCGGAGGAACCAACTCGTAGCTAGTTGCGCCCTTACTTTGTTTCGAGTCCACTCAACAACTTAAGTGAGCTGCGACTAGTTGCGAAAAGGTTTCTTGTCGGTAGCGGCACCGCCAGCAGGCTGCTGATGTCCCGCACTCAGCGCTCACGGCTAAGGTGCCTGGGCCGACAAGTTCCCTAAAAGCGTAGGGCAAAAACATACAAAGGAAGGAATCAAGTAAAGGAAATAACACAGCAATCTCTACCCAAAATAGAGTTATATTACAAGATAGCTTGTCGCAGCTCTAATAGATTGTTCTCATGACATGACCGACAGCGACAAAGAAAAAGAGAAAGCGGGCGGCCTAATCTACGCGCTCGCCCTCAACCCTCTTGATCTCGCTCACCTTGTCCACAATGGGTGCGACAAGGGCCTTGAGCGCTTCCAGATCAGCATCCAGCGGCAGGGACCTGAGGACGTTGGTGAGGTTGAGGCCTGGGTTGCGGAAGGCCACCTTCATCGGCACCTTTTGAAGAACTCCCGCGCAGATCTTGCGCGACTCGTCGGCCAGCTGCTTTGGGATCTTCTCCCGGAGTCGCTGGAGGGCCGTCGCCACGCCTTTGAAGAACAAGCTGAGCTTGGCGCTGGATTGGAGGTGCTCGTCGGAAGAATACCCGAGGTCCTCCATCCCCAGCTGCGCCAGCTCCCCATCGATGGCGGCGGCAACATTCGTGAGACCCTCGGTCCAGTGCTCCGCAGTCTCCCCAAAAGCATTCTGGGCGGCAGCAGCACTCGCCAGCAGCGCCTCGTCGGCCTTGATCTTCTCCTTCAAGGCCACCTCTTGCTCCCTGGCGCCGTCTAGCGTCTTGGTCAAAGTAACCAGCTTCAACTCAAGATCGGCGTTGGAGTCCTTGGCGGCGCTAAGCTCTTTGCTCCTCTCAGCGAGACGACCCTGCAGCTCGCCATGAGCGGTGGCGTCCTTCTCGCGCTCACGCTTGAGCACAGCAAGCTCCTCGCCGCTCGCCTTGAGATCGGCCTCCAGCTGCGCCATCTTCGTCTCCAGTTCCTTCTTGGTGGCCTCGGCAGCTGCTGCAGCATCCTTTGCTTCCTTGAGAGCCCCGCCAATTGCTTGCTCGCGCGCGGCAAGCTCCTTCTCGTGGCTGTCAAGGTTGACCTTGTGCTGCGCCAACTCACCTTCCTGCGCAGACAGCTTCTCGGCAGCGAGCCGCTGTTGCTCTTCAACTTCAGCCTTCGCGAGGAGGAAAGCTTTTCACTCCTTGGCAACCTGCTCCCGCTCCTCTGCCAGGGATCGGAGAGTTTCCGAAGCAGCCGCTCCTCCTCAGGCTCATCGCTGCTGCTGCTTGGCGCGTCGACCAGCGTCAGCCCAGCGGAGGCGAGCACCTCTCCATCCAAAATCTCTCCTTCGACCGGCGCCCTGGAGCTTGACGCCCAGGGGAGCTTGATGAAGATGCCGTCGCCGGCGTTCAAATAGGCGCCGGGCTGGGGCTCTTTGGAGCCTGGCGCTGCAGCAGCGGCGGAGGGATTGGCGGTCGGCGCAGTGCTTGGCGCTCCTGCGGCCTCGGGGCCGTCAGTGCGATCGCCGGATCCCTCGTCAGCTTCTGCGGCGACAGCTTTGGCGGCCTCTTCGCCGGCGGGATCATCAGCGCCAGCTTCTCCTTCGGTGGCAACGGCGTCGTCGGTATTGCTGTGCGCGCCATCCTCGCCGGCGGCCTCGGTTTCCATCGGCTCCGTGGCAGATGGATCTGACGAACGGAAAAAAAGAAAAGTCAAGCAAATATCCAAAAAGAAAATCAGAAGAAGAAGAACCCAAGGGAAGTTTTCAAGCAAGAGGATTACCTGTACTAGGATCTGCAGTCGTGGTCTCAACCACCGGAGTATCACTGGTGCTGTCCCTTGCCGGACAACTGTCCCTTGCCGGAGAGTTCTCCCTTGCCGGAGAACGCTCCCTTGCCGGGGAATTCTCCCTTGGCGGTGTAGTCGAAGCAGATGGCACTTCGGGAACGGCTTCTGGGCTCTCCTGGTGAGGCTGCTCTGCTCCTGCACAAACCAACAGTTAGATATCAGCAAAGAAAGGTCACCCATGCGCGCCTGACAGCAGGAAGTAAACTATATACTTACGCTGGGGGCTGCGATGGGGGCTGCTTTGGTGAAAAGTTGTCGGTTCCGGCAAGGTGGTCTCGGGCACACCCCTCCTGTCGCGGTGGGTTCGTCCTCGATGACAATCACCGGGACCTTGGCTCTCTTCGCCGCTCTCTGGGCCAGAGTCCTGAAAAGGGATGGGTTCGGAGTAAAGCAAATCAGATACAAGGCAAAACAGCAAGAATTGAAGAACTACAAGTACAACAAAGAATCTTACTCTTCTTCTTCCTCGTCGGAGCTGAGCGCGGAGAGATCGAAGTCCGGCTCGCCTCCAGTGCGACGAGGCGGAGGAGTAGGCTCCCTTGTCCGCTTGGCAGGGGCAGTAGCGGTGGACCGGGAAGACCCCGCTCCAGTTGCCACTGCGGTGTGAGGCGCTCCCGCGGCAACAGTGCTTGCCGCGGTAGAGCGTGTCGCGCGGCACGACGGCTGTTGATTCGCCTGCCGCCCCGCTACGTCCCCGGCCTTGCGGAGACGCCTTCTTGGTGGAGCTGGGGGCTCCGCTTGCGGCGAGCTGGCTGAAGGTGGGGAGGAGGAGGAGCCGATCTTCAACGAGTCGCTCGCGCCCTCGGCGGGCTCGCTCGACTCAGCTTCAGGCCCGACAAGCTCTTCCTCGCTGGCAAACTCCTCTCGCTTGACAAGGCTTGCCGCCTCTGCTGCCTCTGCCTCCTCCATGGTGAATCCAAACTCACCCGCGGCAGCGGCTGCTGCTGCCTCTTGCAGCCTAGTGGCGATGCGCTGCATCTCCGCATCGGTGGTGTCGCGGGTGAGGCTCTTCTGCTCGTTGGAGCGTACCGGCACTTCTACCAAGCCGTCAAAGAAATCCCGCACGACATCGTCCGCAGGCTCTTGCCAGGTTGGGACGATTCCATGCGAATCGCACAACGGCATCATTGCACGGATGCGGTCGAGCGAGGAGTTGTTGCACAACGGAACAACACCCCTCGGCAACATTAATGGATGTTGAGGATCGCGCTTGAACAGTTCCAGGAGCATCGCGTCCAGCTCCAGGACAGTGAAGTTGAAGTTGAGGCCCGGGCGCAGCCTCATGATATCCGCCGAGTTCTGGAACTCCCAGGCGGGTCTCCTCCTCTCCTGCAGGGGGGCGATGCGGCGGCGAAGAAAATCTGCGCCAACGGCGCCTACGGTGAGCCCGGCAAGCCTGAGGCGAAGGATCCGGGTAACGGCAATCTTCAGCCTATCGTCTTCAGGGGCCACGTTGCTCCAATCGTTGCCGCGCGCTATTGGGGCTTGTCGCAGGGCGGTAAATGGCTGCGGTTTCTCCTCGACAATCCAACACCACTCTGCTCTCCATTCCTCCCACTTGCTGCGGAGCTCTCCCTCCAGATAAGCTTCCTTCTTGCCAACTCTCGAGATTCAGGCGATTCTGCCGGATAAAGGCTCTCCTCTCTCGACTCGGGGCATAAAGAAGTGGCGAAAAAGAGCTATGTTTGGATGGACTCCGACAAAGTTTTCGCAGAGATGTGCGAAAACTGCCATGGTCAGAACGGCATTGGGGGTGAAGTCAAGGAGGCGGAACCCGTAGATGTTCATGATGTCACAGAAAAATTCAGAGAAGGGCGGGCAGAGCCCGCAATAGAAGAACAGCGCAAAGAAGGGGTATCCGTTCGGAGCCAGTTCCGAAGCAGCAGCCGGGAGTACCTTCGTGCGCGGATGCGCTCGCGTCTCCGTCGACCAGAAGAGGTAGTAGTACTCCCTCAGCTCCTTCGTGGCAAGCTGAGGGGGGAAGATGGCCTGCTCCTTTTGCAGCGCCGCGAGCCGCTGCGCCTTGACCGATTTCACGCCCTTCCCCTTGTCGGCTTTCAGAGCCATGGCGGAGGTGGTGGGGGAGATCGACGGCGTTGGTGGTGTTGGTGGCAATGGGGGGCGGCGCGCTGCTCTCTTTTGGCTTTGAGAAGAAGGGGGGGGAGTGGCGGAGATTTCCGAGATTGGAGTAGCAACCAGCGAGATGGGCGAACTGCCCCTGTTTCCCCTGCTTATAAAGAGGGAGGGGGCGGGCGTTCCGTTATTCCGAATAAAGAAACCACCCACGATCTCTCCCACGACGCCGCATTCAACGCGTGCCGTTCGGGGAGGGCGCGGTGGATACGGAGTAAGATACGGCGTAACCCAGGCCGCGCGTGCCCGTGCCCTGTTTTGGGCCTGGCCCAACAGCGCTCGGCGCCATGTGTGGCCCAGGCCCAGGGGCTCCTGTCGGTGTACTAGAGTAGGGGTACCCTAGTATCCCGAACTTGTGCACGGGCAGTTGCAGCACCCTCGGCAAGGCTTGCCGGGTGACCGCCAAGGTCCTCCGTGGTTCCTTTGGAACCATTCAAGAACAAAGTATTTAAGCCAAGGAGACAAGGCCCCGGCAAGAGGAGCTTGCCAGGAAGGCCAACCAAGGCATCGCAAGGAACTTGCCGCGACGCGCCACGTGTCCCGGCAAGGCCCGATGAGCGACAAGCTTCTGGGCGCGACAAGACAATATCCGCGGCAAGGCGCTTGCCGCGACAAGCTACCACTCAGTACCCACGCTCCAGCACATCCACCAATGTGTCGCCCTGAGGCCTTTCCAGACGCGCGTGGCAAGAGGCTGTGCAGCCAGCGGTGCACGGTGGCAAGCGACGCTGACAAGACTACCATCGTGGCGAACGGTGGCGTCCCTGACGGTCCTTTTTGCACTATTTGGGCGACGCAGACGGGCATTTAATGCCTTTGTCCCCTGCCGTCAGGGTTAGGTAGGATACACTGTACAAGTAGTTGTACCAACCGCAATTCCTTTTCCATTTTTGCCCTTGTCTACGTTGCCACCTGTCGGAGACCCCTTGAGCATATAAAAGGAGGCCCATGCGCAACGTAGAGGGGGGTTCGAAGCCAGAAAAACACTCACGCTCGGTCTCGTTAGCAGCTGGTGCGTACTGTAGCACTCAGCGCTCCTGAGCAAGAACTCAATACAATCAGACAAGCAACAGTAGGAGTATTATCTCTCCGGAGAGCTCCGAAGCTGGGTAAAACTGCTCATGTGCTTCGCCTCGACCCGCTCTTCGTGCGATCTCCGCCCCCCGCCGAACCGAAAGGGGCTCGGTCCGCCGGTCCCCATAGGTGTTCGTGGATCAGCTTCCCCGACAACGACTAGACCAAGACGTCATAGAACCCCACGCTGATCAATAAAGTTTTCATCTTATATTCGCAATATATAGATTGCAATCTCAGTTTATTGCTTGTTCTTCGTTTGCTTGCAGGAAATAGACCTTCATGGTCAGGTTGATCGTGCTCCGGCGTGGTGAACAACCTCTCAGAGTTGGTTAGCGATTGCTAAGGCGCGACATCCCCTCACATTCGTAGTCGGATCTTCAATGTCGACTCCTCCGAAATGACAATCACCTTCTCATAGAAAGATACCTTTTCCTCTATCACATTGGTAAGCATAGAAGGGTGGAAGGACTCGAATCTTAGCAGGCCTCACACTCATGGATGTGTGAAAGGTTGGACGCCTTTGCATATGCTAAGTTAATCACTCATATGTAAAGTAACATACCTATGGAGAGTGTATTGACTTGTGGCTTGTCACTCCCTAATCTTAGAAAGATTTTCTAAAACGACAAGAAAGGAGTCTATTGGAGATTCTAACAACCAGTGAAGTCTGATAACTAAATGTGATAAGTAAAACTTGGTGCTAAAGATATTTTCCAAAATAATTGTTGAGACCTATTTGGAATTTTAAGATTTTATAAATCATAGTGAAACTCCATCCATAATATCTATGAACTTGTTGAGTACCTCCTGTACTCATCCCTTGTACTATTTCCCCTCCAGATTGTGAGTATTTGGAGGAGCTGCTGGAGGATCCCAATGATGCTGGAGAGTACTTCTATGGAGAGCCATGTCTTTCCAGTGGAGTCGAAGGAGTCGACTACATCATCGCCTACGGAGCCGACAACGACGGAGAAGGATCAGAGCAGCAGCAGCAGCAACAACAACATGAGTAGTGTAGAATAGTAGTAGCATCCAGCTTGATAATGTGTGACATGATCTAAACCAAATAAGTGATTGCATATAGTGGTACCCCCCCATTTTGGTACTAGTAGTTTGAATCATTTCAACATTGGATCTTTGTTTGAATAAAGGTTGTAATATAATGATGGTTTGGATCCGCTATGTTTTTGTTGGGGTATAAGGTTCATGAGATGGTGTGTTATGGGCATTATATCAACGATAGGCATACTACACCATGCAATGATATGCTGGGTCACCGCACCCTCATATAAAGTTGCAATAATGATGATCGATCTTGTTAACAATTGCCTAGGACAATTCCGCACACCATACAATCATTATTCCACACTCGCTATTTGTAATATAGTGTAATATATTCTACCTTTATTTAGGCAGTGCCTATTTTTATGTTTTAGTTCTTCTATATCATGCAAAGCTATCCTCTTTATACCCAAAATGTAGTTTTATTTCTCGCTTCTAGATAAAAGCAAACGATCGGTGTACGTAAAGTCATATCAGTGGCAGTTACGACTTGAAAGAATATTGATCTTACCTTTAGCTCCTTGTGGGCTCAACATTCCATACCTATCACTACCATCTTTGGGAATTGCTATGATGATTCCTTGCACTTGGGGATTATCAATCTCCTTGCTTCTTCTCGCTTCTGTTCTATGCTTCCCTTGCGGATGGTCGATACGTCCATTTTCCCTCTTCTGTTCTATTCTTACTGTTATTTATCATGTTTTAGGTCAATATTTCACTTTATGATGCAATTCTAATGCCTTTTTTCTCTTATTATGCAAGATTTATATGAAGAGGGAATTTTTTTGGCAACTGGAATTATGGACCTGGAAAGAGCTACATCAGAGATAGCTATTCTCCGTTGCTCCAAATGACCTAAAAATTTATGGAGATTTATTTTGGATTAGCAAAGAATACCAGAAGAAGAATCACCGGGAGGGTCCCCACCAGTGAGCCACAAGCTCAGGTGGCGCCCCCTCTAGGTGCACCATGTGAGCATGTGGTCCCACCAGCAGGCCTCCGTGGCCCTCCTTCTCCTATATGGAGCAATTTTCCCTAAAAAATCGAGAGAAGACTTTAGGGTGAAGCACCGCCGTCTAGAGGTAGAACCTAGGTAGGAGCACTTTTGCACTCTGGCGAAGCGAGTCCATTGGGGATACTTCCCTTCGGGAGGGGGAAATCCAAGCCATCATCATCACCAATGATACTCTTGCTATATATTGAGCTTGCATTGATTTTTCCCTTGAAGAGGAAAGGGTGATGCAGCAAAGTAGAGATAAGTATTTCCCTTAGTTAAGAACCAAGGTATCAATCCAGTAGGAGGCATAAGCAAGTCCCCGATATACGTACCTGCACAAACTAACAAACACTTGCACTCAACGCAAAAAAGGGGTTGTCAATACCTTCACGGTCACTTGCAAGAGTGAGATCTAATAGAGATAGATATAAAAGATAAGTAAAAGGAAAAATAAAGTAAATATAAATAAATTGCAGCAAGGTATTTTTGGGTTTTTGGTATTATAGATCTGAAAATATATGATGGAAAATAGGCCCGGGGGCCATAGGTTTCACTAGAGGCTTCTCTCTTGAATAAAGCATACGGTGGGTAAACAAATTACAGTTGAGCAATTGAAACAAAAGCGCAAACTTATGATGATATCTAAGGCAATGATCAGGAATATAGGCATCACGTCCATGACAAGTAGATCGAAACAATTCTGCATCTACTACTACTACTCCACACATCGGCTGACTCCTGCCTGCATCTAGAGTATTAAGTTCATAAGAACAGAGTAATGCCTTAAGCAAGATGACATGATGTAGAGGGACAAACTCAAGCAATATGATATAAAACCCATCTTTTTATCCTTATTGGCAACCATACAATACGTGCTACTGTAGGACCTTGACGTATGTCTAGAGGGGGGGGGGTGATTAGACTACTTGACCAATTAAAAACTTAACCTTTTCCGAATTTTAGTCTTTGGCAGATTTTAGCTATCTTAGCACAAGTCAAGCAATCTTCACACAATTCAAGCAATCATGCAAAGAGTATATGAGCAGCGGAAATTAAAGCATGCAACTTGCAAGAATGTAAAGGGAAGGGTTTGGAGATTTCAAACGCAATTTGGAGACACGGTTATTTTTGAGCCGTGGTTCCGATAGGTGGTGCTATCGTACATCCACATTGATGGAGACTTGAACCCACGAAGGGTAACGGTTGCGCAAGTCCACGGAGGGCTCCACCCAAGAAGGGTCCACGAAGAAGCAACCTTGTCTATCCCACCATGGTCGTCGCCCATGAAGGACTTGCCTCACTAGCGGTAGATCTTCACGAAGTAGGCGATCTCGTTGCCCTTAAAAAATCCTTGGTTCAACTCCACAATCTTGTTGGAGGCTCCCAAGTCACACCTAGCCAATCTAGGAGACACCACTCTCCAAGAAGTAACAAATGGTGTGTTGATGATGAACTCCTGGCTCTTGTGCTTCAAATGATAGTCTCCCCAACACTCAACTCTCTCTCACAGGATTTGGATCTGGTGGAAAGAAGATTTGAGTGGAAAGCAACTTGGGGAAGGCTAGAGATCAAGATTCATATGGTTGGAATGGAATATATTGGCCTCAACACATGAGTAGGTAGTTCTCTCTCAGAAATGGTAAGTTGGAAGTGTAGGTTTGTTCTGATTGCTCTCTCACACGAATGAATAGGAGGTGGAGGGGTATTTATAGCCTCCACATAAAATCTAACCGTTACACACAATTTACCAATCTCGGTGGGACCGAATCAACAAACTCGGTCGGACCGATTCAGTAAACCTAGTGACCATTAGTGATTTCGGTGGGACCGACATGCAACTCGGTAGGACCGATATGGTTAGGGTTAGGGCATAACGTAATCTCGGTTAGACCGATTACACAAACTCGGTGAGACCGACTTTGGTAATTAGCTAACCAGAGAGTTGGTCAGGTAAACTAGGTGGGACCGATTCGCTCATTTCGGTGAGACCGAAATGTTACAAAAAGGATACAGAGAGTTTACATTGCAATATCGGTAGGACCGATCGCTCACTTCGGTTAGACCGAAACGTTACGAAGGGAAACAGAGAGATTATAATCCCATCTCGATGAAACCGAGATCCCTATCGGTGAGACCGATTTTCCTAGGGTTTGTGGCAGTGGCTATGACATCTAAACTCGGTGGCGCCAGATAGATAGAATCGGTGGGGCCGAGTTTGACTTTAGGTTTTTGGAGCATATCACTAAGAACTTGAAGCAAGAAACTCATCAAGCAACACCTCATCCCTCCATGATAGTATTGGCTTTTCCTATAGACTCAATGTGATCTTGGATCACTAAAATATAAAATGTAGAGTCTTGAGCTTTTGAGCTTGAGCCAATCCTTTTGTCCTTAATATTTTGAGGGATCCACTTTCATCATCCATGCCATTCCATTCATTGAGCTTTCCTGAAATATTTGTCTTGGAATAGTATTAGCTCAATGAGCTATATGTTAGGAATTACCAAAACCACCTAGGGATAGTTGCACTTTCAATCTCGCCCTTTTTGGTAATTGATGACAACATATAGATCAAAGCTTCGACAAATGATAATAAGATTGAAAAACATCGTCGCTTTGGGAAGTATGTGATAAGCAAGAGCTCCCCCTAAATATGTGCATAGTTTAAGATTTGCTTTGGACTGCAAATGCACAAGGAATTAGGCTCATGGGTTACTCTTCCATGTCACATACATCTTGGTGGAGCGCTCAAAATAATAAAGATTGAATACATGCACTCATCACCAAGCAAAGTGAATGATCGTATAAAGATAAATGGGATAATATCATCTAACAAGCATAATTGTAGCTTCTGATCAAACACATGATCATCAATGTCTCATAGATAATAGCATAGTATCTCAAGTAAGTAAAAGCAAAAAAGAGTTCAACCACGAAGACAAGAGAGAACAAAAGCAAACTCTCTCTCTCTCTCTCGAAGCCTATGATCTATACATTTTTCTCCCCCTTTGGCAACAAGTTACCAAAAAGTTCCTAGAAAATGCATAGTACTATTTCATCTCTCAGGCTTGGTCTTCTGTTGGTGGTGTAGAGATGGCTCCTTGGACGAAGACTTCAGTTGATGTGGATGGAGCTGAAGGAGTTGGTGCTAGAGCTGGTTGCACTGGAGCTGTAGATGCTGCAGATGAAGTGGCTCTGGTGTCTGTCACAGGCTCTGCGGCTGATCTCTGAGCTCAAGGCACTCTGGAAAATGCATCAGTAGTTGTCCTGCCCTTCCTCTCCTCCATGTCATCCTGTAGCTGCTCCACAACTGACTGAATCTCAGTTACTTTCACATCAAGGTCATAGAATTTTTGTTCCATGATTCTTTCCAGGCTCTCCTAGTTTTGAGTTAGGGTGGCCAACCCTTTCTCAATCCTCAGAGTTGATGCTATTAAGTAACCAAGCTGGTCCTGCTTGCTCTTCAAAAAGTACTCAGATGCCTCCCCTAAAGTTGGCATCTTGGCAGCGTTCTCCTTATTTGCCTTCTCCTTTTTCTCTTGAGCTTGCACTGATGATGGTTCATTCTCATTGATGACAACTTGATTGTCCTCAAAATCTGGATAGAGAACAAAGTGTTCCTTATCCAACAGGTATTTGCCTATGCCCATCTTGAAATTTATCAACTCCTGGATTTGTGGGGCATACCCACAACTTCCCTTTTGGTCTGTTGCAGTCCTCTTGATAGTCTCAACAACGAGGCTCATGACCTTGAATTTCTGTGGCACATCAAATATGTGTAGCAAATTTATTGCATGCCCTCTAATCATGTTGTGGTCACCTGACTTGGGCAAAAGAGTGTGCCTAAGGATCTAGTTGATTGTTGGCAGCCCTGACAGAAGAAAATGGACAGACCCAAACTTGAAAGTCTCAAGTGCCTTGTCTTGGATATCCTTGTACATATGTGACATTGAATTATGATCCTTCCTATTCTTGGAGTAGACATCCAAGTCATCTTCTTTCTCTTCTGGGGCACTGATCCGATTTGCCCATTCCTCAATAGATGATTGGTACCTTGTACCATCAGACATCCAGACTATTCTGCCATCAGGATAAAAGTGAGCTGTGGAGTAGAATTGCATAACTAGCTCATCATTCCAGTTTTTGAACTTTTGTCCAACAAACTCATCAACTCCACAAGCCTTAAAGCTGTCAAATACTCCTGGGTAGTGATCCTAATTTTCCTTCAGGAATTTCCAGTCTACCCACCTCATGTCACAGACTATGGGCTTCTTGTCCAACAGCACAGTCTCATAAAAGTCCTGCTATTCCTTAGTGTAGAACCTGTAATCAACAGCAGTTCTTCTTCTGATTGCATAGGGATCAGACAATCTCCACTGCCTGAGGCTTGCATCCTTCCTCAGCTTCATATTCTCAGCCAGTGGATGAGCATTGTTGTGGTCTGGAGTCTTGGATTTGAGCTTCCTCAGAACTTGTCCTTCATCATCTTCCTCAACAGCAACTTCAGGCACTGGGGCCTTGTTCTTCTTAGCAGATGGTATGCTCCTGGTATTCCTCTTAGGTGCAGACTTGGCCTTGGAGGCAGCTTTGGGTGCTTCTTTGGGCTTTGATGATGCAGCCCCTAACCTTATAGCATCACCCATCAGCTTTTGTGCCTTGGGTGCTGGTGCAGCAACCTCTTCTTCCTCCTCCTCTTCCATCATGGAAGGTTGTCCAACAACTCTGGCCATGGTCTTTCTGACCCTTTCCTTCCTCTTATTTCCTTTTGCAGCTGGCTCTTTGCGATCAGGTTTCTCAGGTTCTTGTGTTGATCTCTGACCTTTAGCATAGGTGTCCTCTTGGCAGGGACCTTCCTATTCAGTCCAGGCTTTGTGGTCTTTGCTGAGCCATACTCCTTTTTGAACACTACCTTCTTGGAAGTAGCATCATCTTCAGCTGCCACATAGTCCTCATCCTCAGAGTCTGAGGTTCTCTTCCTTCTGGCTCTTGTGGCTGCTTTGGGAAAATTGCTAGGAGTGCTCCTCCTGCCATCATCTGAGGAACTAGAGGGACTAGTTCCCTCACTCATGTGAATCTGCTCTTCTTCTCTGTTCTGGCTGTCACTTTGTTCTGACATGCTGCAAGCTCTGACTGCTGACCCTGTGAATAATTGTAGTTGAGATAAAATGGATGAGCATCACAAAATGCAGAGATTTTTGCAAAAGAATGATTCAAAAACTTAGTTCTAATTTTCCACAGAAAGCATTTTGGATCAACTGATTTGCAAACTCGGTGATACCGAAGTAGCTTTCGGAACCTAAACTAGTGATCTCGGTCAGACCGAGTCACAGTTTGGTGGCACCGAGACTGCTAGGGTTTCACTGAGTTCTAAAATCGGTCACACCAATTTGCAATTCTCGGTCAGACCAAGAATCACTTGTGCAATGACGTTAGCTGAATCGGTGGAATCGAGTTTTTCAACTCGGTGGGTCCGAGATGGTTTCGGCGGAAACCTAACCCTAAATTTTCAAATCTCATCTAATCTAAGGATTGTTTTGACTGGATAGATGCGTTTCAATCGTGGCAAGAATCGTAATGAGCACAATGTGCTAGGAATAGGACGAGGATAGCACTGTGATCGAGTACATACCCCAGTTTGGCGATGAACTCACTACGGCGGCAAAGGCGGGATGAATTCTGTTGACGGCGGCGGAGACCAGCGACTGGAGGCGGCTGGTGACGAAGTCGACGATTCGGAGACCTAGGAGGCAGACTGAGCTATGCAAGAGCGAAGAGGTTTGGAGAAGTTTTCATAAAAATTTGCCCGTGAGTATATATAACCCGACCCTGTCGGTGTGACCGAGTGGAACAACTCGGTGGCACCGAGATGCATAACTGTTGACAGTTAGAGCAACTCGGTGCGAACGAAAAGTTCAAATCAGTTGCACCGAGTTTGAAAACCTAGATCGACTTAGTGATCTCGTTATGACCGAAATGGAAGAATCGGTCAGACCGAAACACACAAAGAAGTTTTGGAAGTTTAAGTCCATGACGAATCGGGTACTCCGAGTGCTCCTCACACAGAGTGGTTTGAATCTGACTTGATCAAATTTTGTGATGTAGCATGAATAGAATTTGAGACAAGAAAAGCAAAGATAGCTAGAGAAGGTTCTTAGGTATTCTTGTTCATCCACTTGGCAAAAGGAAAAAGAAGCCAATCAATCAAAGCAAGAAGTGGATGTCCTCGAATGAGTTAAATATGCAACCAACATGCTCACACAATAAAATGGCAAATGAAATATGTGGCAAAGCATGCACAACCAATTCTATCATCTATCAAACAATTGGCGATGACTAGGTCATCTATATATGAGTATATTGACTTAGGAGTCAAATCAGAACATTTGATCATAGGTCATACTCATCGTTTAAGCTCAAGTGGGGTTACCACTTTTCCGTAATGCATTGATGTGTTCACACCATTAGAGTTGCTTTGACTCAATTCTTAGAGTTAAGCTCCCCCTAGATGTGAGATCCCCCCTTAGAGGGATGAACTAACCTTGGGTTTTGTCAATGGTGACTTCATGTAGGTGTTGAAGATGTGGATGCTCAATGTTGATGTAGATCATTTGGAGCTATCCTTTGGAGTGAGTTGCACTTTCAATACCTACACGGATTAGTCCCATAAGGAACAAACAAGTATATCCATAGACACAGAGTGATGCACACACAAGATGATGTCCATGGAAGCATTAGGTTACCTTGTCCCTTGCCTTACCAACATCAGGATTTGTGACTCCTTGAACTAGTGCAAGATGTGGAAGTTGATTGCACTTGTCATTGCCATAATGATATGAGTGAAGAATGTTGGCAGAGTCACCCTCAAGAACTCTCTAGTTCTTCTTCTTCGGGATCCACATCATCTTGATGGGAATCCTTGGAGTTGTAGTCGTGCTTGATGAAGTAGAACTTGACATAGTCTTGGGAACCCACTTGACCAAGGCCTTAGGAGCATCTTCAAATGCATAAATCTCTTCTTGAAGCTTGTCCTTGCCTTTGTGCTTGTGGTCTTGTGGTGGAAGATCATCTTGAGCTTGTGTTCCCTTGAAGGAAGTAGGATCATACTTCTCTTGTTGAGGAACAAACTTCATCTTGGGTTATTGATCTTCTTCCCACTCAACTCCATTGGCATTGAACTTTCGTTCAAAACCAACACCTTGATTCTTCTGGTGCCTTCCGTGCTTGCGTACAATTTCCTCGAATTGCTTACTCCTGGCAAGGCTCTTGTAAACACCTTTCTCTATAATTCCCTTCAATAAGCTATTTTCTTGATCAAGTGTAACTTGGCTAACAGAATCATTAGTGGAATCAAGAGAACTACTAGAAGTAACAATATTGGATTTAGCCTGATTATTCTTAGTACTAGAGGAAGAATCCTTCTTGTTCTTGTTACTAGACTTGACTTGAGGCATGTAAGTAGATAAGAGTAAACTCTTGGCAATGTAAGAAGAACTTTTCTTGCGAAGATCATCATTGATTTCTTTTAAGAACTCATGCTCTTGCTCAAGATTGAGCTTTTCAAAGCGTAACTTATCATGAGTCCTCAAAAGTTCTCGATGATCCCCTAAGATAGCTTCATGAGCTAACTTAAGAGTGTTTAGTTATTTTGTTATAAGCTCAATCTTATCCTTATCATTGTCATTCGTTTTATCTTGATTAGCATGATTAATTGACATTTCATCATAGTATTCATCACTAGAGTTGTCAACACGTAAATCATCATCACCTAACAAGTCATCTTCATCACTATTGAAATCAACATACTTGGGGTGAGTTACCTTAGAGCCTTTAGCCATGAAGCATCTTCCAATTCCTTCATTTGGTGAATCAAATATGTCGTAGGAGTTGGTCGACACAAGTGCTAGACCAACAACACCTTCATCTTGAGTATGTTCGGAGTCGGAGTGATAGCTTCTCTCAGAGTGATGTTCTGAGTCGGAACCGGATACCCATTCACCAACATGAGCTTGATGTCTTCGTTTTGTGTAGCTCTTTGATGACTTGTCCTTCCTTTCGAAATCTTTGCTTCTCCGGGATGTTCTTCGTTCATAACGATCATCTCTACTCCTTCTCTCTCTTGGCGGTGATTCTTCTCTTCTACTTCTTCTCTTGGGAGAATCTTCTCTTGTTTTGTAGGGTGCCGTGCACTCATTGGAATAGTGTCCGGGTCGACCATAATTGTAGCAATTACACTCTCGACTAGAAGATCTTTTGTCATTGTAGGACCTTGACTTGGAGCTTCTTTCTTTGCTTCTACTCTTGTAGAATTTGTTGAAGTTCTTCACCATTAAGCTCAATTCTTCATTGAATGTTTGTTTCTCACTTGATGATGTAGGGGCTTCACATGAGGCTTTGTAAGGACCACTTGACTTGTTGTGAAGTTCCTCCTTATCCTTGAGTGACATCTCCTAAGCAACAATTCTTCCAATGACTTCCGTTGGCTTGAGATTCTTGTAGTTGGGCATCATTTGGATCAATGTGCACACGGTATCATATTTTCCATCCAATGCTCTTAGGATCTTCTTGATGATGAATCTGTCGGTCATCTCTTCACTTCCTAAGCTCGCAATCTCATTTGTGATAAGATCAAGCCTAGAGTACATTTGAGCGACACCTTCACCATCCTTCATTTTGAACTTGTCAAGCTGACTTTGGAGCACATCCAATTTAGATTCCTTGACGGAGTCGGTACCTTCGTGCATATCAATCAAAGTATCCCAAATTTCCTTTGCATTCTTAAGACGGCTGATTTTGTTGAATTCTTCGGGGCACAACCCGTTGAAGAGGATATCACAAGCTTGAGCGTTGTATTGCAGCATCTTCAATTCGGCCGCACTAGCTTCACGGTTTGGTTCCCACCCATCAAAGAATTCACCTTGCAAGCCAATACACACAATAGCCCAAACGGCGGGGTTATGTCCGAGAATATGCATTTTCATCTTATGCTTCCAACTAGCAAAATTAGTGCCATCAAAGTAAGGACCTCTACGGTGATAATTTCCCTCGCTAGACGCCATACTCTCCTAGGTTGTGAAACCAAGACTATGACCACCAAAAGCTATTGAAATCAAAGCAAATGGAGACCAAAGATCTGATACCACTTGTAGGACCTTGAAGTATGTCTAGAGGGGGGGTGATTAGCCTACTTGACCAATTAAAAACTTAACCTTTTCCCAAGTTTAGTCTTTGGCAGATTTTAGCTATCTTAGCACAAGTCAAGCAATCTTCACACAATTCAAGCAAGCATGCAAAGAGTATATGAGCAGTGGAAATTAAAGAATGCAACTTGCAAGAATGTAAAGGGAAGGGTTTGGAGATTTTAAATGCAATTTGGAGACACGGTGATTTTTGAGCCGTGGTTCCGATAGGTGGTGCTATCGTACATCCATGTTGATGGAGACTTCAACCCACGAAGGGTAACGGTTGCGTGAGTCCACGGAGGGCTCCACCCAAGAAGGGTCCACGAAGAAGCAACCTTGTCTATCACACCATGGCCGCCGCCCACGAAGGACTTGCCTCACTAGCGCTAGATCTTCACGAAGTAGGCGATCTCCTTGCCCTTACAAACTCCTTGGTTCAACTCCACAATCTTGTCGGAGGCTCCCAAGTGACACCTAGACAATCTAGGAGACACCACTCTCCAAGAAGTAACAAATGGTGTGTTGATGATGAACTCCTTGCTCTTGTGCTTCAAATGATATTCTCGCCAACACTCAACTCTCTCTCACAGTATTTGGATCTGGTGGAAAGAAGATTTGAGTGGAAAGCAACTTGGGGAAGGCTAGAGATCAAGATTCATATGGTTGGAATGGAATATCTTGGCCTCAACACATGAGTAGGTAGTTCTCTCTTAGAAATGGTAAGTTTGAAGTGTAGGTTTGTTCTGATGGCTCTCTCCCACGAATGAAGAGGAGGTGGAGGGGTATTTATAGCATCCACACAAAATCTAACCGTTACACACAATTTACCAATCTCGGTGGGACCGAAACAACAAACTCGGTCATACCGATTCAGTAAACCTAGTGACCGTTAGTGATTTCGGTGGGATCGACATGCAACTCGGTAGGACCGATATGGTTAGGGTTAGGGCATAACATAATCTCGGTGAGACCGATTACACAAACTCGGTGACACCGATTTTGGTAATTAGCTAACCAGAGAGTTGGTCAAGTAAACTCGGTGGGACCGATTCGCTCATTTCGGTGAGACCGAGATGTTACAAAAAGGAAACAGAGAGTTTACATTGCAATCTCGGTGGGACCCATCGCTCACTTCGGTTAGACCGAAACGTTACGAAGGGAAACAGAGAGATTACAATCCCATCTCGGTGAGACCGAGATCCCTATCGGTGAGACCGATTTGCCTAGGGTTTGTGGCAGTGGCTATGGCATCTAAACTCGGTGGCGCCGGATAGATAGAATCAGTGGGGCCGAGTTTGACTTTAGGTTTAGGTCATATGTGGATATGAGAAAGTAGTTTAGGGTTTTTGGAGCATATAACTAAGCACTTGAAGCAAGAAACTCATCAAGCAACACCTCATCCCTCCTTGATAGTATTGGCTTTTCCTATAGACTCAATGTGATCTTGGATCACTAAAATATAAAATGTAGAGTCTTGAGCTTTTGAGCTTGAGCCAATCCTTTTGTCCTTAATATTTTGAGGAATCCACTTTCATCATCCATGTCATGCCATCCATTGAGCTTTCCTGAAATATTTGTCTTGGAATAGTATTAGCTCAATGAGCTATATGCTGGTAGGAATTACCAGAACCACCTAGGGATAGTTGCACTTTCAGCCACGCTACCCCTACTATCACTAGGTGAGGACACTACAAGATTGAACCCAGCACAAAGCACCTCTCACATTGCAAGAAAAACCAATCTACTAGGCCAAACCAAATCTATAGATCGGAGAGAAATACTAAGCCATCTCAATCATGCGTAAAAGAGTTCAGAGAAGACTCAAATAATATTCATAGATAATTAGATGATAAATCCACAATCCATCGGATCTCCACAAACGCACCGTAAAAGAAGATTACATCGAATAGATCTCCAAGAACATCGAGGAGAACATTGTATTGAAAACCAAAGAGCAAGAAGAAGCCATCTAGCTACTAGCTATGGACACTTAGGTCCGTGGTAAATTACTCACGCTTCATCAAAAGGGCGGCAAGGTTGATGTAGAGGCCCTTCGTGATTGAATCCCCCTCCGACGGAGTGCCAGAAAAGGCCCCAAGATGGGATCTCATGGGAACAGAAGCTTACGGCAGCGGAAAAGTGCTTTTGGTGTGCCCTCTGACGTAGGGGGAATATTTGAGGATTTATAGTGAAAAGATTAGGGATGGATGGTCTATGAGGGGCCCACAAGCTAGGGGGCACCCCCCCATAGCTTGTAGTCGCCTCCTAGGTCTTCTGGCCTCCTCTCCAAGTCTTGTGGGTTTCTTCTAGTCCAAGAAAAATCATCGTAAAGTTTTATTCCGTTTGGACGCCGTTTGATATTCCTTTTCTGTAGAAGTCAACAACAAGGGAAAATAGAAACTCGCACTGGGTACTAGGTTAATAAGTTTGTCCCAAAAATAATATAAAATAGCATATTAATGCATATAAAACATCCAAAACAGATAATATAATAGCATTTAACAATAAAAAAAATTATAGATACGTTGGAGACGTATCAAGCATCCCAAGCTTAACCTGCTCATCCTCGAGTAGGTAAATGATAAAAACACAATTATTGATGTGAAATGCTACCTAACATATTATCAATGCAATTATTCTTATCGTGGCATGAATATTCAGATCCATAAGATTCAAAACAAAAGTTCAATATTGACATAAAAACAATAATACTTCAAGCATTCGAGTAAAGCAATCATGTCTTCTCAAAATACCATGGCTAAAAGAAAGTTATCCCTACAAAATTATATAGTCTGGCTATGCTCCATCTTCATCACACAAAGTATTTCATCATGCACAACCCCGATGACAAGTCAAGCAATTGTTTCATACTTCTAATGTTCTCAAGCTTTTTTAACCTTGTCGGGGTACACAAACAGGGGTGTATGTTTCCCCTGACTTTTGCACGGACAGTGGGCCTCCGCCCTGGCAGCCAAAGCTTGGCAAGAAGATAACTACATCAACACCCAAACAAAGGTCAAACCAAAGAAGCAGCTCTTAGTGAGATCAAAGAGCGGATCAAGAACACCAAGATCACCAAGATAGAAGACATCACCTTGGGAAGGCCTCCCTTGCCGGGCAGGAGAGCCTGGTCGGGTCGAGACAGTCTTAGGGAAAAATCCAAGATTTTCACTACAGGCTTGTCGGGTCCACCTGGGGCGGGGATCCCCGCCAAGACACCACCGCACCACCGCACAACGACGCAAGTCACTTATCAATGCAGTGTCGAGCCCCCAAGTGATTAAGTGGACTCTGCTAAGAATGTGGCGGTCCGTTAGAAGGCACGGTTTATCCAAATGACACCCGTCCAAAGGCGTGTCAAGATAATAAGCAAGAGATGGTTAAGCAGCTCAGCAGGCCTACCGGGTTTCGCCCTCCGCATGACACCTAGCAGTGCATTTAATGCACTTTGTCTTAGCTACCAGAGTTAGGTTAGCACTGTTGGCTATCTAATCAGTAGATAAAGACTGTTTTGCCATTGTGGTTACCCCTTAAGCTATAAAAGGAGGTCCAAGGTGACTTAACAAAGGATTCGAACACTCACACACTTGTACGCGCATAGCTGCTCTCCTAGAGGCACCCTTGTCGGGCTTGAGCATTGCGTTCCATTGTGTTCTTCCACTCAATCCATGAAAACAAGAGTAGGGTTTTACGCTATCCAGCGGCCCGAACTTGGGTAAAAACCACCAGTGTCACCACCGTCATGTTGTTCCATGGCTTCTAATATTTGTGCAATGTGATCTCCACCTTGTCGAACCACAAGGGGCTCATGGACCCATAGGTGATCGTGATCCCCCATGACATCTTTGGCACGACAGTCAGGGGGGGATGCTCTTGCGTGAATCCGATGTTGTGAGCAACACGTCAGGCTACATCACTATCTCCGCCGATGCCCTCTTCATCAGCAGTTTCGGAGGAGAAGGACAATGTCGCTCCCCAGCCTTGTCCTATCTACATTCCATCACTCATCTCCATCGCAACCGCGACGATGACGGGAACAGAAGGTGATGGCGATGCGACAACTGCAGGCAGCTGAGCGGCAAGACCACCCTACTACCTACATCCGAAACAAGAAGCGAGGCGTGCAGCAACGTCGCCCTCCTTGCGAGCTCGTGTTAGGCATGTCTGATGCCGAAAAGTATCATTTGGGAAAATTAGAAACATGGTATGTGGGCGCCCCCCTCCTCCCTTCTCACTTGTCAATGATCGAGCCATGCAGTGGTAGCATAATCAGCGTCGATGAGACCGCGTGGAACTCAGTCCAGCATTTATCCCGCCAAGGGTAAATCCTGAGTAGAACGTTGGTGCGAATCTGTTGGCCGATGCCCTGGCAAGCATGCTCTGGCAAGGCCTTTCGCATCATCATAGCCTTCATGCCCGCCGCTGTGAGATCATTAACAAATGTAAGGAAAGGGAGAGAGGAGCCAACCCTTCTTTTCTACCATACATTGTCAGTTGCAAGCATTCAATTAGCCATTCCAGCTCTTGTCGGGGGCGGACACGTAACCAATAAACCGCCAAGTATTTCCTTTCTGCGCCTTCTCATTTGTTGTCTGTTCAGAACAAGGATGGCTACATGAATGGGAGGGACAACCACAAGTGGGTGGAGATATTACACATCATTGAATTTGTACCCGATGAAGAAGGGGAGCACGAACGAAAAGCTAAGTCAACATGTTCATTAGTTTTCCTTCAGAGCTTGCATTGTTTATTTCTTGGACAACCAAGACTCTCGTATGGCAGCATTTCGTATGATGGTACATTAATGTATTTGTGTGTGCCCCCACTTTGTTTCGAGCCTGCTCAGTGAAGCGGACGGCTGCGTAAAAGACTGCTAAGGAAAAACCTGCCGGGGGCATATCCTCACCGGCCAAATGCTAAGGACCCGTTCCTCACGGCAATCATGGTGGCATGCTAGCGGCAGGCAACCAAAATACGCAAAGAAACTAACCATATGAACATCGATGGGTAAACATAAGGGGGATAGCATGCATTAGCTTAAACAAACATTGGTTCGATAAGTACAAAGGCAAGAATAGTAAGATACCTAAATACAGGACACATGATTGTTTTTTGTTACAGGGAACCACGATAATAAGAACAGCGCCGGGCTGGCATGTGATGACCCGCAAGTATACGTGATAATTGTAGCCTCTTTCGATAAGTAAGAGTGTTGAACCCAATGAGGAGCTAAAGGTAGAACAAATATTCTCTCAAGTCCTATCTGCCACTGATACGACTCTACGTACGCTTAGTGTTCGCTTTACCTAGAACAAGTATGAAACTAGAAGTACTTTGTAGGTGTTGTTGGATAGGTTTGCAAGATAATAAAGAACACATAAATATAAACTAGGGGCTGTTTAGATAAAGAAGCAATAAAGTAAATATAGCGAGTGTGGAAAAGTGGTGGTAGGAGTTGTGAAATTGTCCCTAAGCAATTGACTACGTTCCTAGACCGATAATCACTATTGCAATTCTATTTGAGGGAGAGCATAAGCTAACATACTTTCTCTTCTTGGATCATATGCACTTATGATTGGAACTCTAGCAAGCATCCGCAACTACTAAAGATCATTAAGGTAAAACCCAACTATAGCATTAAAGTATCAAGTCCCCTTTATCCCATACGCAAACAACCTACTTACTCGGGTCTGTACTTCTGTCACTCACGCCACCCACCATAAGCAAATCATGAACATATTGCAAACCCTACATCGGGGATACCTCACGCTTGCATGACACGGAGAGCACCATAGTACAACACCAATAAGAAAACATGCAACTCAAACCAATTATAGCAATTCATCAATCACCGGTAGGACAATGAAAATCTACTCAGACATCATAGGATGGCAACACATCATTGGATAATAATATGAAACATAAAGCACCATGTTCAAGTACAGGGTACAGCGGGTTGCGGGAGAGTGGACCGCTGAATGTAGATGGGGGAAGATGATGGAGATGTTGTTGAAGATGGCGGAGGCGTTGGTGAAGATCGCGGTGATGATTATGGCCCCCGGCGGTGTTCCCGCACCACCGGAAGCAAGGGGGAGAGATCCCCCCTTCTTGTTCTTCTTCCTTGACCTCCTCCCTAGATAGGAGAAGGGTTTCCCCTCTGGTCCTTGGCTCCCATGGCGTGGGTGGGGCGAGAGCCCCTCCGAGATTGGATCTATCTCTTTGTCTCTCTCTATTTATGCATTCTCAGATTCTTCCCCTTCACCGTTTCTTTTATATCCGGAGATCCGTAACTCCGATTGGGGTGAATCTTTCGCCCCGATTTTTCTCATAAAATTAGCTTTCTTGCAGCACAAGAAGAGCGTAAACTTCCTTACAGGTGGCCCACGAGTGTGCCAGGCGCGCCCAGGGGGGAGGGCGCGCCCCCTGTCTCGTGGCCACCTCGGCCACCGTTTCATGTTGATTCTTCCTCCGGAAAATCCCAAATATTCCAAAATGATTCTCGGTCCATTTTTATCCCATTTGGATTCCGTTTGATATCGGGTTTCTGCGAAACATAAAACACGCAACTGACAGGAACTGGCACTGGGCACTGGATCAATATGTTAGTCCCAAAAAATTGTATAAAAAGTTGCCAAAAGTATATGAAACTTGTAGAATATTGGCATGGAACAATCAAAAATTATAGATACGACGGAAACGTATCAGCATCCCCAAGCTTAATTTCTAAACGTCCTCAAGTAGGTAAATGATAAAAAAGATTATTTTTGATGTGGAATGCTACCTAGCATATTCTTGATCATATATCTAATCATGGCATGAATATTAAGACACGAGTGATTCAAAGCAATAGTCTATCATTTGACATAAAAACAATAATACTTTGAGCATACCAATAAAACAATCATGTCTTTTCTAAACAACATGGCCAAAGAAAGTTATCCCTACAAAATCATATAGTGTGGTTGTTGCTCTATGTTCATCACACAAAGTATTTAATCATGCACAACCCCGATGACAAGCCAAGAAATTGTTTCATACTTCAGTAATCTCAAACTTTTTCAACTTTCACGCAATACATGAGCGTGAGCCATGGACATAGCACTATAGGTGGAATAGAATGGTGGTTGTGGAGAAGACAAAAAGGAGAAGATAGTCTCACATCAACTAAGCATATCAACGGGCTATGGAGATGCCCATCAATAGATATCAATGTGAGTGAGTAGGGATTGCCATGCAACGGATGCACTATAGCTATAAGTATAGGAAAGCTCAAACTGAAAACTAAGTGGGTGTGCATCCAACTTGCTTGCTCATGAAGACCTCGGACATTTGAGGAATCCCATCATCGGAATATACAAGCCAAGTTCTTTAATGAAAATTCCCACTAGTATATGAAAGTGAAAGCATAGGAGACTCTATCCATGAAGAACATGGTGCTATTATGAAGCACAAGTGTGGTAAAAGGATAGTAACATTGCCCCTTCTCTCTTTTTCTCTTCTTTGGCCTCCTTTTTTTTATTTAGGCTTCTTTGGCCTATCTCTTTTTTTCATTAAGTCTGGAGTCTCCTCCCGACTGGTGGGGGAATCATAGTCTCCATCATCCTTTCCTCACTGGGGCAATGTGATCATCACACTTTCATTTACTTACAACTCAATATTACAACTCGATATCTAGCACAAAGATATGACTCTATATGAATGCCTCCGGCCGTGTACCGGGATGTGCAATGATCTAGCGTAGCAATGACATCAAAAAACGGACAAGCCATGAAAACATCATGCTAGCCATCTTACGATCATGCAAAGCAATATGACAATGAAGAGCTCAAGTCATGTATATGATGATGATGAAAGTTGCATGGTAATATATCTCGGAATGGCTATGGAAATGCCATGATAGGTAGGTATGGTGGCTGTTTTGAGGAAGATATAAGGAGGTTTATGTGTGACAGAGCGTATCATATCACGGGGTTTGGATGCACCGGCGAAGTTTGCACCGACTCTCGAGGTGAGAAAGGGCAATGATGGAAGGGTGAGAGTGCGTATAATCCATGGACTCAACATTAGTCATAAAGAACTCATATACTTATTGCAAAAATATACAAGACATTGAAAACAAAGTACTACGCGCATACTCCTAGGGGATATATTGGTAGGAAAAGACCATCGCTCGTCCCCTACCGCCACTCATAAGGAAGACAATCAATAAATAAAATTGTGCTCCAACTTCATCACAAAGCGGTTCACCATACGTGCATGCCTCGGGAATCACAAACCTCAACACAAGTATTTCTACGAATCCACAATCACCCACTAGCATGACTCTAATATCACCACCTTTATATCGCAAAACTATTGCAAGGAATCAAACATATCATATTCAGCGATCTACAAGTTTATGTAGGATTTTATGACTAACCATGTGAATGACCAATTCTTCTCATCTCTCTAAATTGATATAAGTGAAGCAAGAGAGATTAATTCTTTCTACAAAAGATATGAACACGCTCTAACAAATATAAGTGAAGCAAAAGAGCATTCTACAGATGGTGGTTTTCTATGTAAAGAGAAAATAGGCATTCCAAACTTCAAATGATATAAGTGAAGCACATGAAGCATTCTATAAAGCCATACTCAAAAGATTTAAGTGAAGTGCAATGAGCATTCTATAAATCAACCAAGGACTATCTCGTACCAGAATGGTGCATAAAATAAAAGTGAAAACTAAATGCAAAAGACGCTCCAAGACTCGCACATATCGCATGAACGAACGAATACGAAAACATACCGATACTTGTTGAAGAAAAAGGGGATGCCTTCCGGGGCATCCCCAAGCTTAGATGCATGAGTCTCCTTGAATATTTACTTGGGGTGCCTCGGGCATCCCCAAGCTTGTGCTCTTGCCTCTCTTCACTTTCCTCGTATCGAGACCTCCTCGATTAGACACTTCATCCACACAAAACTTCAACAGAAAACTCGGTAAGATCCATTAGTATAATAAAGCAAATCACCACTCTAAATGCTGTAGCAAACCAATTCATATTTTTTTTGCATTGTGGCTACTGTAATATAGCTTCTCCATGGCTTAATCCACTGATATAAATTGATAGATTCATCAAAACAAGCAAACTATGCATCAAAACAGGATCTGTCAAAAACAGAATAGTCTGTAGCAATATGAACATTCAGCATACTTCTGCTACCCCAAAACTTCTACCAAAATTAGGAAAAATAAACAATTTGTACAGCAAGACAGTACAAGAGGAATCCGAACCATTTGGCGTTCCAGTTTAAAATGTAAAATCACGCACTACAGCCAAAGTTTCTGTCCTCCACCGTACAAACCAACAAGCATTGTAAACATCCTAAAGACAAACCTTGGCACATTATTTTTATAATACAATGGAATTGTACAAGGGGATAATTATTTTTGATGAAAAGTTTCTGTAATCAAGATTCACAAAGTTTCGGTGAGCATGAACAAAGTTCAAGGAGCTCTCCCACTTCAACAATGCTTGTCTTTCTCACTTTCACTTTCCTTTTTGAAAAGGTTTTGGGTTCCCCTCTTTATTTTTTTTGTTTTTAAACTATATAAAAGCACTCAACAGAAATAAATGACTCTCTGAAACTTCTGGGTTGTCTCCTGGCAGTGCTTTCTTTAAAGCCATTAAGCTAGGCATATAGTGCTCAAGTAATGGATCCACCCGGATCCCAAGGTATATCAAAGCCAATTTTAATTAACAATGATTTTTAATTTAGTAGTGAGCACAAAGTAACATATATTATGCAACAACGAAGTCTAACTCTCTTCCTATGCGCCGGCAAGTCATAAAAGAACAATTCATGCACACATAGTAAAGGCCAATGCATAGTATAAGCAGTTTCTTGCAATTTTATCATATCGGAAACATAGAGAGCAGGAGATATAGTTCCTCTCTCATAATAATTGCAAGTAGGAGCAGCAAGCACATGCATATTATATCTATCAAAATTATCATGTGTAGGAGTAAAAGGCAACCCATCAATACAATCCTTAATAAGCACAAACTTCTCCGATATAGTCTAGTTGGGAGAATTCAAAAAGATAATAGGAATATCATGCGTGGGTGCAATAGCAACAATTTCATGTTTAACATATGGAACTATTTCAAGTTCATCTCCATAAGCATAATTCAAATTGGCATCTTGGCCACAAGCATAGCAAGCATCATCAAAAAGGGATATTTCAATAGAATCAACGGGATCATAGTAATAATCATAGCAATCATCCTTCGGTAAGCACGAAGGGGAATTAAACAATGTATGAGTTGAAGAGTTACTCTCGTTAGAAGGTGGACACGGGTAGCTAATCTGCTCTTCCTCCTTTTGTTCTTCGCTCTCCTTATCATCTTCTTCATCCAATTTCCTCACAGTTTCATCAATTTCTTCTTCCATAGCTTCCTGCAAAATATTAGTCTCTTCTTGGACAACGGAGACTTACTCAATAAATGCATCAATATTGTAATTGTATTCATAATTCTTATAACAATATCTAAGTATAGCAAAATTTTCAGGTCTATAAACTGAATCATCAAAATCATCAAACTCTTTAAACATAGATTTGATCTCATAAGCACCCATAAAAGCAACAAATTATTCTATTTGTTCCACATCATAGTAATCATATACACCATTAGCATAAGAAGCTAAGGTTTTATTATAATTGAATTTGCATGAAAAGGGAAGGTGTGGAACCTTCATCCTAGAGCAACAAGTATAATCATGTATCAAGCATAGTTGACGAGCATACCAACGTAACAAATGAATTTGATCCCATAATAGTTTCCCTTTTTGTGTCAAGCAATAATCCCTAAAGTATTCACATTGGTCCAACGTGTCTCCAATAACATAATTGAATGGGGTTTTCTCAGGATTATCAAAGTAGTAAATAATATCTTGAACATAACAAGCATCGAGGATTTTAGGAGGTTCCCCATCTCAGGATTATCAAAGTAGTACATAATATCTTGAACATAACTACAACTAATTTTTTTGGTATTTCGTGTTCCATATCCATAACTAAAGATAAAGAACAACTTAGAACAGCAAATAAAAATTACTTAGTGATAAAGCAAACAAGCACACACGAGAATATTCACCCCACGCTATGACTCCCCAGCAACGGCGCCAGAAAAAGGTCTTGATGACCCGCAAGTATACGGGATAATTGAAGCCTCTTTCGATAAGTAAGAGTGTCGAACCCAACGAGGAGCTAAAGGTAGAAAAAATATTCTCTCAAGTCCTATCTGCCACTGATACGACTCTACGTATGCTTACTGTTCGCTTTACCTAGAACAAGTATGAAACTAGAAGTACTTTGTAGGTGTTGTTGGATAGTTTTGCAAGATAATGAAGAACACGTAAATATAAACTAGGGGTTGTTTAGATAAATAAGCAATAAAGTAAATATAACGAGTGTGGAAAAGTGGTGGTAGGAGTTGTGAAATTGTCCCTAAGCAATTGACTACATTACTAAACCGGTAATCGCTATTGCAATTCTATTTGAGGGAGAGGCATAAGCTAACATACTTTCTCTTCTTGGATCATATGCACTTATGATTGGAACTCTAGCAAGCATCCGCATCTACTAAAGATCATTAAGGTAAAAACCAACCATAGCATTGAAGTATCAAGTCCCCTTTATCCCATACGCAAACAACCTACTTACTCGGGCATGTGCTTCTGTCACTCACGACACCCACCATAAGCAAATCATGAACATATTGCAAACCCTACAGCGGGGATCCCTCACGCTTGCGCGACACGGAGAGCACCAAAGGACAACACCAATAATAAAACATGCAACTCAAACCAATCATAGCAATTCATCAATCACCGGTAGGATAATGAAAATCTACTCAGACATCATAGGATGGCAACACATCATTGTATAACAGTATGAAGCATAAAGCACCATGTTCAAGTAGAGGGTACAGTGGGTTACGGGAGAGTGGACCGCTGAATATAGATGGGGAAGATGATGGAGATGTTGGTGAAGATGGCGGAGGTGTTGGTGAAGATCGCGGTGATGATGATGGCCCCCGTCGGTGTTCCGGCACCATCGGAAGCAAGGGGGAGAGAGCCCCCATTCTTCCTCTTCTTCCTTGACCTCCTCCCTAGAAGGGAGAAGGGTTTCCCCTCTTGTCCTTGGCTCCCATGGCGTGGGAGGAGCGATAGCCCCTCCGAGATTGGATCTATCTCTCTATCTCTCTCTGTTTCTGCGTTCTCAGATTCTGCCCCTTCACCGTTTCTTTTATATCCGGAGATCCGTAACTCCGATTGGGGTGAATATTTCGCCCAGACTTTTCTCATAAAATTAGCTTTCTTGCGGCAAAAGAAGAGCGTCAAACGCCTTACGGGTGGCCCATGAGCGTGCTAGGCGTGCCTAGGGGGGAGGGCATGCCCCCTGTCTCTTGGACACCCCGGGCACCGTTTCACGTTGATTCTTCCTCAGGAAAATCCCAAATATTCCAAATAATTCTCCATCCTGTTTTTATCCCGTTTGGATTCCGTTTGATATTGGGTTTCTACGAAACATAAAACATGCAACTGACAGGAACTGGCACTAGGCACTGGATCAATATGTTAGTCCCAAAAAATAGTATAAAAATTTGCCAAAAGTATATGAAAGTTGTAGAATATTGGCATGGAACAATCAAATATTATAGATACGACAGAGACGTATCAGCATGCTAATCCTATGGGACCCCTGGGACAGATAGAACATTGTCGGCAAGGGACCGACTTTATCCTTGGCAGTAGAAATGTCGGCACCTGGTGGCAGCCTCTTGAAGTTGTCGGAGAGGTTGAGGTCCAGAAGGCGATAAGTGAGGTTGCTCAAGACCATAAAGAGGGCGTCGCGGGCAAGCTTCTGGGAATCGTTTACAAAGCAGGTGGCCCTGTCCTCCTCATACGTCTTCAACCCATAGATCAATCCTTCAAAGAAGAGCGTTAGCTTGACACTTGGAACCGCATGCCTACCAACGGAGAAGGCCCAACTCTTCATTTTCGTCGTTGCAATTTGGGCGGTGAGGCGCTCGGCAATATCAACCAAGTTCTGGATCCAGAGGTCGCGCCGCTCATTTTGATTCGCTAGTTTGTCCTCAGCGTCCTTTTGGAGAGTTCTTGCATCATCCACAGCCTTCATCACCAGCTTCTCACGAACATCGGCAGACTCAATCTCACTTTCCAGAGTGCCAAGTTGTGCCTTCATGTCAGTAATAGTGTTGTTGGCGGTGTCAAGATGCTGGCTCTTGGAGGAAAGCTGCGATTGTGCCTCCTTCAGGAGGGTCTCTGTGTTCTATGCTTCCTCTTTGAGAGCCATGATTTCCTTGGTACTCCCAGCAAGATCCTCAGTTAGCTTGGCCACCTGTTGGTCAAGATCAGTCTTGGCAGTAGGTGTAGTGGCAACTTCATCAAGAATCTTCTTCTACTTGGTACCAGAGTCGAGGGTGAGCATGTCAAGAGTTGCCTTGTGCTTGTCCTCAAGGTCCTTGGTGCGCTGCTGGACAAGAGCCTCTAGTTCTTCATCCTTGCCGTGCAGGGTGGCTTCAAGATTCCCTTCTCGGGTAGAGATGACCTTATCTTTGGCGTTCAGAAGCACTTCACACTACGCCAGGCGGACCTCCCAGGTAGCGACATCCTCCTTGGCAATGGTTATCACCTCATGTTGCCGCTAAAGGGATTGAAACTATTTGCTATGTCACTTGCGCAGATTGATGCCTTTGTCCCACAGTTTCTGATCTAGGAGGTTGGCAGAGTCGTGCTACTCCTTGATCGTCCGCCACTACAAGCTGTATCTACTCTGCATATCCTTGATACTTGTTGCCACGGACTCTAGGAAGGGCAGGTCCATGGCTGCGCCAACAGAATAATTAGTCTCTTCAGCTTGCCGGGACAATGTGCCAAGATGCACTAGATCTCTTCGTCGAAGTCCGCGCCCGCTGCAACAAATGAGCCGAGAGCTCCAAGCCCAAGTTGGGCAAGGACCAACGCCAGCTTACCTGAGGATGGCTTTGGAACTACAGCCAATGTGTCAAATTCAGGAACGGGCCCCATAGTTTGCAGAGGGATCTTCTCCTCCATAACTCTGTCCTGACCAGGTGTGCTGCTGGGGGCTTTCTCTATCTCTCTAGGGAATTCTTGTATGGCCCCGGCAACCTAACCTTGGCCTTCCGCAGTAGCAATCCTGGTGGCCTTCTCGGCGGTGTCTTTCCCAATATTGGCCACCTCTTCCAGCAGCTCAGGTTCCTCGCCCATCCGAGCTATAGATGTAAAACAGCAAAGCAATGATAAGGAGCTGCTACGATCCGCTAAGTCAAAAACTTGTAAGCAAAGAAATTCAAATGAAAATACAAAAAGAACAAGTAGATTACCCGGTGTTGTTTGCTGCGGGAGCATATTAGTTTCCTCGGCAACGTCAGTTGCTGGGATGCGGCTCGTATCCACTCCCCCACTGGCCGTACCCTCATTGTGGGTCGACCCCTCGATGGAGGCCCTTGCCAACGACTTCTCCGCTTGAACTGGGGATGGGGTGGACCCCTCATGGTGGGCCCCGCCCTGGCGGGTCTCCTTTCCTTGCTTGGCGAGGGATGGAGCATGTTCTGCCACGTCTCTCCCTGGCGGGCAAAACTTGCTCCATACTATCGCGTCGAGGGATGGGCTGGGGGCTGGGCGCAGGATCCTCTATGCTATTCCACGCCATACCCATACCCACGAAGGCCCTCAATGACTCCACCTGCTTGGTTTGTTTGGCCCAATAGATGAGAAGTTGTTCGTCCTTGTCAAAGTCAACAGGCCAGATTGAATCAAGCAAGCACCAAAAGCATAGTCCGTCGGCAAGAAAAGTCAGTGATCACCTTACTCTAGATTGATGAGCATGGAGCCCAGCGCATATCTAGCAGGTGGTCGGGTCTCTCTTCCCCTCTTCAGGGTCGGGGGAGCAGAGCTTCCCGGCAGCTTTGGGCTCTGATGGGGTTGAGCTGCGCGAAGACGTTGGACTTGACTGGGGGCTAGGATCAACCCCCTTGACTGCCTGTCGCTTGGCGGCTGTAGTCTTGGCCTCGGAAAGGCAGGAGGAATGATGTCGTGCTACATCCAGCTTGTCGCTCTAGGAAGCGATCTTTTTCATTATCTTGGTCGCCGGCGTGAGAACAGGGTTGTCGTTCCTCGGCTGGCCCACTTGCAGGAATGCTCGTGTGATTGCGAGCCATTCCTCCTTAGGCCGCTCTGATTCCTCAATCTCGTCTCCTCCTTGGGCCCCTGTTGTCGCAGCCTGAATTATTTCGGCCCCGGAAGGATCAATCCCAGAGTCTTCTCCATGGCGTATCCCTCACGCATTTCGTCCGAAGAGCCTTCGCCTTTGGCCTCCACTTCCTCCTCCTCTTCCTCTCCTGGCCTTGCCTTCCCGGCAGCACAGAGCACTTGGTCCTCTTCGATCCACCTAGAGGAAACCCTGGTAACCCTTTCTTCCAGGTTGGAGACCCACTCAATCTCTGCATCTAGCTCAGGCATTTGCCAACCAGCCTCGACCCCATAAGCATTGCAGTGGGGCATCCACTTCTGAATCTGATCCCAGGCGGGGTTGATGTGCAGTGGGACGACCCTTGCCGGCAAAGGGAATGGCCCGAGGCTGCCGAACAACTGTTCACACAACCAACCATGGCCGTATGTGGATAGGTTGTTGACGAGGCCTGGCTACAGACACATCCTATCAGCAGCATCTCCATACTCGTAGGAAAATCTGTCTCTCTTCTACAACAGCGCAATGCGGCGCCGGAGGAAGTTAGCCCCAACCTCTTTTATAGTTAACCCGACAGCTTTGAGGCATGCGATCATGTTCAGTGCCGAGCGAAGCGTATCATCGGTATGGCCTGGCTTCCCCCATTCTCTACCACATACGACACACTCCGTCCACGCCCTGGAGTACTCTGGGTATTCTTATCATGAATCTGGTACCAGTCTGCCCTCCATTCTTCCCATCTGTCACGCCGCTGGCTGGGGAGGTAATCCCAGATTTCCTTCTTGCCCCGGGGAATCCAAATATATTCTAATACGTCTCCAATGTATCAACTTTTCCAAACACTTTTGCCCTTGTTTTGGACTCTAATTTGCATGATTGGAATGACACTAACCCGGACTGACGTTGTTTTCAGCAGAACTGCCATGGTGTTATTTTTTATGCAGAAAACAAAAGTTCTCGGAATGACCTGAAAATCCACGGAGATAACTTTTGGAAAATATAAAAAATACTGGCGAAAGAATCAAGGCCAGGGGGCCCACACCCTGTCCACGAGGGTGGGGGGCGTGCCCCTCCCCCTGGGCGCGCCCCCCTATCTCGTGGGCCCCCTGATGCTCCACCGACCTCAACTCCAACTCTATATATTCCGTTTCGTGGAGAAAAAAATCAGAGAGAAAGTTTCATCACGTTTTACAATATGGAGCCGCCGCCAAGCCATAATCTCTCTCGGGAGGGCTGATCTGGAGTCTGTTCGTGGCTCCGGAGATGGGGATTCGTCGCCGTCGTCATCGTCAACCATCCTCCATCACCAATTTCATGATGCTCACCGCCGTGCGTGAGTAATTCCATTGTAGGCTTGCTAGACAGTGATGGGTTGGATGGGATTTACCATGTAATTAAGTTAGTTTTGTTAGGGTTTGATCCCTAGTACCAATATGTTCTGAGATTGATGTTGCTATGACTTTGCTATGCTTAATGCTTGTCACTAGGGCCCGAGTGCCATGATTTCAGATCTGAACCTATTATGTTTTCATGAATATATGTGAGTTTTTGATCCTATCTTGCAAGTCTATAATCACCTATTATGTGTTATGATTCGACAACCCCGAAGTGACAATAATCGGGATACTTCTCGGTGATGACCGTAGTTTGAGGAGTTCATGTATTCACTATATGTTAATGCTTTGGTCCGGTACTCTATTAAAAGGAGGCCTTAATATCCCTTAGTTTCCACTAGGACCCGCTGCCACGGGAGGGTAGGACAAAAGATGTCATGCAAGTTCTTTTCCATAAGCATGTATGACTATATTCGGAATACATGCCTACATTACATTGATGAACCGGAGCTAGTTCCGTGTCACCCTATGTTATAACTATTACATGAGGAATCGCATCCGACATAATTATCCATCACTGATCCAATGCCTATGAGCTTTTCACATATTGTGCTTTGCGTATTTACTTTTCCATTGCTACTGTTACAATCATTACAAAACTGCTATCTTTACTTTTACCACTGTTACCATTACTATCATACTGCTTTGCTACTAAATACTTTGCTGCAGATACTAAATTATCCAGGTGTGGTTGAATTGACAACTCAACTGTAGCGACCGGTTTTTCGGGATATATTTCCCAGAAAATGGCCCTTGTGCTCACCAGCCCTAGGATTACTGTTAGCTGATGAGACACCAACTTCATACAGAAACTCCAAACAAAATACAAAACGTGTAGTACAAGACCATTTTGGCCTATGAGTACAACAAATGGTTTCTACTGGTTGATGGCGGAAGCGGTTCGCGGTTTATCAGCATCTATGGGACTCCATTTCCCATAGGAACAACTGACCAGGATAACTCCTATCTTCGCAAGGCTGCTATCATCATTGCGTAGGTTCCGGGGCTGTCATCGCAACGCTCCTCTCCATGCAAGAAATCTGGCCAAGACAATAGCCAGGGACAAGCCATTGAGTACTTTTAATGTACTTGCAAACATTATGAACACATGTATAATATAACAAAAGATAATCATGCTCTGAAATATTCTATGATCCCCACGTCAGTCACAAAATAAAAAAAACCATGATGCACGCAAGCAGGTTATTCATATACAACATGAATATGCATTTAAGGGAGTAGAAATAGAATGCACGATCGGGTGTCTGAAGCGACGCCTCGAAAGGATAATAATGTAAAGCCTGCCACAGTCGGGTGTCTGAGCGACACCACATAAAGGGATTATAAATAAAAGAAATAACAAGCATGCCACAGTCGGGCGTCTAAGTGACACCACATAAAGGGCTTATAAATAATTTAAATAACAAGCATGCCACAGTAGGGCGTCTGAGCGACACCACATAAAGGGCTTATAAATAATTTAAATAACAAGCATGCCAAAGTCGGGCGTCTGAGCGACACCACATAAAGGGCTTATAAATAATTTAAATAAAAAGCATGCCACAGTCGGGCGTCTGAGCGACACCACAAAAAGGCCTTATAAGAGAATAGTCACAGTGAATATCTAGGAGGTAGAACCGTCCCAAGGATTACTGATTATTTCAAATAATGTAAATGGTTAGTCTATAATAATAGTAATCTTAATCATCATGAGTCACAAGTCATGATCTAGGTTCGGGTTTAGCAATTTTTCCTCCGAAGACCGACACTAAGACCGACACTTGACCCATCCCAGACTGTAGTCCTTAACCATGGACACGGCTATTCGAATAGATATAATCTCTGCAGAGGGTGTACTCTTTACCCACGAGTAACGGATTCCTTTAGTCCATCGGGACTAATTCCGTCTATGGTCTTTTAATTGAAAACACACCTGACCGCACACACCAGCCTAACTTATCGGTGTCTGGAATCACCCACGACACCCGTTAAGGAAAACTCTAAGTGGGGAGGCTACAACCTCGACTAGCATGGGATCACAAAATTTATAACGCACGCAAACTAGGGGAGCTACCCCCTCGGCTCCATCCGGAAACACCCATGCCCTCGGACCAGGTGGCATGTCTACCGGATGCATCCGGTATCTTCCACCATGGCCTCTCTGTACGGTGTGTGCTAGGAAGAGGTTGACAACTTAATGAACTGTACCCTACCTATGGCAGGGACAAGTGGTAGTACGAAACAAGTATGGGGGTTACTGGTACAAGACTCGATCTACGGTCGACTCAGGAGGTTAAAGCATTTCCTGCATGATAAGCATAAGAAATATATTTCACACCAATCAGACAGAATCACCACTCATCATACCTCACCATGCCTTACCCGACATAACCGTCTTGACAAAGAACTAGAGACTAGCTCGTGTCTACCCAAGACAGAGAGTTTCCCGGATTCCTTCTGATAGGCACGAAATGCCTACGAGGGTGATTATTATCCGAAGCATATCAAATTCCAACAGCAAGGAATCATTATTATGCACTCATGAATATGATCATAGCACCACATAAAATACCGAATACTTCACGTCAAGGTGGTGTCGTATTTGCATCACACGACACACAACAAATATTATGCCGGGGTTCAGAATGCTTGCCTTCAAGAGTATGTAAGTGGGGTGCAGTCTTTGAAAGTTGCCTTCTTCTTGAAAATCCTATTTTACAAAAATTTGAATTAACACATAGTTCCAAAACAGTACAAAAAGTTGTTTGGAAAATTTTCAAATAAATATGAAAGTAAACTAGATAAAATTTGAGAAACAACAGAAAAAGAATCACATCATACGGAGTTATATGTAAAAAAATATAGCTAGTCAAAGTTTAGTCAAAACTCTGTTTTTAAATAAAACAGAAAAATAAAAACGGTTCGTTGAGTAATACGTTTTCGAACAGGAGGAAACGTACTGTGGGTTTTACGCTTCCACTTAAACTAGCACGGGTCGTCACTGGGTCACTGAAGTGGGTCCTTCGGGCCCACTGGTCAGGTTTGACCAGTCGCCTACGCCTTCTTTCTCCTCTGGCCGAGGAGAGGCGGAGTTCCGGCGATTGCCGCCGACGAACGGCGGCTCCCCATGGGATTCCGAGGGTAGGGATGGATCCGCCAGGCCATGGCGGTCCTCCCAGTGGTCGAGAGGGTCGTGGGGGACAAAGGGGGTCGCCGGCGGCGAGCTCCGCGGCAGACGATGGCTTCTGGTGGATCGGGGTCTCGAGCTACGGTGGCTCCCGATCAAGTTTCAGAGGTGGGGTGGCTCCGCAAGGTCAAGGGGAGTCGTACAGTGGCACTGGATGGACTGGGGAGGCCCTGCTCACAACAAACGGGACCGGAGCATGGCGGCGGCCGAACTGACTAGAGACGGGGAAGACGGCCTCCCTCCATCGCTTGCTGGCTATGGGAGCACTAGAGGGATGGCCTGAGGTCGCATAAACGTCTGGACGAGCTCGGGGTCCCTATTTATAGCGTAACTAGGTCGGTTCCGCGACGGCCGGGGATAAGATCGGCGGTGAGCTGCTTCTGTGGCCGCAGGCGATGTGGCGATGCAGGGGCGGCTTGGAGGAGCGAATGGATGAGCTCAGGCTGTTCAGGGGCGAGCTGGCGCGCGGCTGTGGCTCGGGCGGCGCCGTCCATGGCAGGAGCCTGCTGCGGCCATCCGCTAGCTGCCATGGCCGACCTGACGGTGGCGCTGCGGGGCTCCTGGGGTGGCTTGGATGTTTCTGATGAGCGGATGAGGACGTGTGTGGCTCTGAAGGCGGGCAAAGGCCAGGGCACGGGGTAAGCGAACGCGGCGGCTCGGTTGCACGTGCGTGTGCAAAACGTGCGCTCTGGGCGCGCCCAGAGCATGCGCGCCATGTGCTCGACAGAATGCTAGGGTGGACTAGAGAGCATGGGTGACAATGAAAAATAACAGAAAAAGTTCAAAGGTGGCTAGGAGATTAGTGGACATGCTGGTTTGTCCAGAGGGGCAAGATCACATTGCAAATATGAAACTATGCCAAAACTGTCCATGAACACAAGGTGCTCGACAGAATGCCATGGGCATCTAGGCATCTCTTTGGGTGGCCAAAAACTCCAGATCAGAGTCTCTTTAGATGATAAAGAGGGTGGCAAGGTTAGTTTGACAAAAACAAAAACTCCCTAGTGCAAGTTTTTGAGAAAAACAAATCTGGGCAGAAAATAAAGGGCATTATTGCATGGACCAAAAATATTCCAATGGGTCCAATCTCCTGGACTTAAGGGTTTTGTAGGTTGGTCTATAAGCAGGGGGGCAATCAAGGGCAATAGGGCAAGATAAAATATGGCTGCAGTGCAAATCACCAAACTGAACCAGAATGAAGATGAGGATGATTTGCTCAAATTTTCCAAAGAACCTCAAAGGGTTTTTGCATAGAAATGAATTATATGCATCTACTGACATCTCCAAATTTTTGTGGAAATTTTAAAGAAAGAATTAAATAGGTTGTAGTGCAAATTACAAACTGGACCAGATTTGAAAACCTGGGGTAGGGCTCAAAATCTCCAAATGACTAAAAGAGATTTTTGCATAAAAGTGATGTGGGGACATCACATGATATCTCCAAATTTTGGTGGAAATTTTAAAGAAGTATTTGAAAGTTTTGTAGTGAAAATGGGACTCTAAAACTTATGAAAAATCATTTTTAAAGAAATAAAGCTTAGGAAAAATACTTGTAGAAATAATTCTGCTGATAAAAAGAAATGGTCTTGGGAAGATATACAAGTTCATCCATATTTTTGAAAGGTTTCCACCTAGAAGGAAAAACTCAAAAATTCAGAGGGACAGAGTGATCTGCAATTAAGAGATAAAACCAGAAAATAAAATAAAAAAAATCCTGGCAAAATTTTAATTAATAAATGAAGGTCAAAATTTTGGGGTGTTACAACACTACCCCCCTTAAGAAAAAAATCTCGTCCTCGAGATTTGCTAAGGGCTGCTTTGAAAAGAATTACTCCTACTATCTCAAAGTAATATCACAAAAATAACCATCCTACCCATGCAATAAAATGTGGCTACAGTGAATGTGCAATTAAGTGGTGTAAAACTACAGTTTGGAATACTGGCGCTGCTTGGAAAAATCTATGGTTGGGGGAAAAGGAGAGATTTCTACTTTTTGTTATAGTAAATTTAGAATAAAATTCTAAACTTCTAAAATACGCTGGTCGTACCCGAGAGCACAGTGCTCTCTCTGGCTGACAGGTGGACCCGGGGTCCACTGTCAGTCTCTTCTTCTACCTCTGGCTCCCTCTTGTTCCTCTCTCTCGTGCGCTTTCCTGCGCTTTCTCCACCGGCGACGTCTAGAGCGTAGGGCATCTAGGCCGTACTGCGGTAGTGCGCAGCGTGCTAGCAGCCGACGCAGCGTGCACTCACCTCGCGGGCCAGTGCGCTGTCGGCACTGCTCGCGGATTCGCCTCCGAACACCGGTGATCGAGCAACGAGCGGCACTAGTGGACTTCGCCCATCGTACGCCGATCTCGAGCTATAAAATGTCTGAGGTGCTCTTTTCTTCTCCCTCACACCTGGCCTCGCTTCTCCTTCTCCTTCCTTCTCCTCCATTTCTGTTTGCAGGAGCTCAAAATGAGGCTCTAATGGCGGAGGTGATGCCGAATTGGTACATGATCCTGATGTGCGGAGGGTTGGCGGCATTGCTGGGGTCCTCTGTGCTCTTGTGCGTGATGATCCTCGATGATCATCGTGATGCTGCCGCTCGAGTGTTAGCTCTCCGTGGTGGCGGTGATCATGAGGATTAAGTGTGGTGTCGGGTGCTAACTATTGTTAGTGTGCTGGAGGCAACTTGTACCCAAATAATTACCCACAAATATCTCCTTCAGAGACTGTGGTGTGCTAGGGAGGTGATCAGTTAGGTTCAAAAGGTGCATGTGGATTTCTAATTAGCGTACGTGGTCGAGTGGTTGTGGTTTTGTGTCTGCTGTCGTGGTGCTGCGTGAATAAAAATCTATGCCATGAAGAGATATACGCTGCAACAACTCAGGGAAAAATCTCACTTCAGAATTTACCGAGAGTGAAAACAGTTAATCAAAATTAAGAGCAGTAAAAACTACTCACATTAATTGAGACCAAATATTTAATTCACCGTACAATTTTTAGGATACCACACATAAGTTGTAACACATAAATAAATGCTGGGACAATAAACATAACAGTGACATCTACAACGAAAGCGGTAAATTGACAGGGTCCTGAGGAAACATCTCTGGTACTAGGGCACACTCCTCTTCTATCGTGGGAAGCAGGTTGACTAGTCGAAGAACGCGCCCTCTTGGTCGGGCCTCAGTGGTCTGCCGATGGCGATATGAGGATTTAAATCAGCGAGGCTCTGGAGATAACCCATTACTCATTGGGTCAAACGCTCTTGAGCGATGACATACTGGGCAAGGTTGGCCAGTACTAGGTCTCTCTTGATTCATCCACCGGGAAAAGATGCTACTTCTCTGGGTGCTGCACGACTCGGGAAGTAATAATACCCTCATTCGCTGGCATAGGGTACCGCGAATCAAAGGCGAGCAAGCGCTTCGTACACAACAGCTTCTATGGCCATTTGTGGAGTCGGCATAGATTTCCCCACGAAGGTGACTTCCGTTGGGTCTTGGTTTGGGATTGCGGGAGGGATGTGCACCACTGCCCAATATTTCGAGGTGGATGAGGTGATCCTCGATTTGAGTAACTCGTACTGGGGTGGATGGGTAGAACTCATGGTACTGCGGATAAAGTCCCACAATATTTTAACAAAGCTACCAGGGGTTGCATCTGGAGTTCTCAGATAAATACTAGGGCTTGGCATGGCAAAGAAGTGGCTGTGAGAGTTGTGTACAAGGTGAGGGGTATTTGGCAAGGTCACGAGGTGGCCTTTTATATAGCATCTGGGCCGGGTCATTTGATCGCGGTGAGGGGCAACTAGTTTGTCGGTTCTGCTCTATGGGGTCGGGGTCAATGCTACAAATACTCATATCTCATAAAAGTGATGTATTACTGTGGGTGTCGTCGGGGTGGTTTTTGGTAGCTACGCCTGGGATTAAAAATGCAACCGTACACCAACATACTTATGCATGGCTACTATTTAAAATAGGGGCGCACAAGTAGACAACATTTAATTATGGCGATACAAGATCACACAATTATAGGGCATGGACATACTAAGAATCGGTACTACTCGAGTGACTTAGTCTACCTCGTTAATATCTAAGCAGGTGTGCCTTGTGGACGTCGAGGCTTCTCCACGGGTTTCACCGTCGGGGTTAGCTGGATGGACTTGAGGGGCTGCAGGGTTGGGGTAGCGATGATGACCATCGCGGGGGTTGTTGGCCACAATCCCGTTAGAGTGTGTTCCCAAAAGGCGACGAAGCACTTCTGGGGACACCAAAGTATTTTGGTCGATGGTTGGGGCAGACCTCAAGTACTCGATTGGTTGTCTGAACAACACGACTGGGTTGTCGGCGTAGGGCTCATCTTCTCCTCTTGCCGGGGCTCGGCGAACCAGTTCTCCACGAGCTGCGATTAGATCAAGGGTGATTTGATCGAACAGTTCCTCTAGTGCACTTACATAGCGCACCAGATGCAACAATGCAGGATCTGTATAGTGATCTCCGTTGGCAACCTGGGGTGGCCTACCATACCTGTCACGGCTCGGGTAGTAGTAGAACGAGCGAAAGTTAACTCTGGGCGACAAGTGCCTGAGTTGAACTATAGCCTCTCGAGCAGCTAGTTGGATGGCTTGTGGCTCAAAGGAAGTTGTCCTTCCGATGAACCTACAGGGGCATTCTGGCAATAGACCCCTACCATAGACGTGCACAGTGGCCCAGAATTGATGGCTCTCACCGCTCATGGGCCCTTGGTACACAACATATTCTGGGGGCTCTTCTAATGCAAAGGCACGGCGGGTGAGGTTTGCTAGCACGGTCACAAAACCTCCAAGGTTGGTTGCTGTGGTCTCATTGTGCACAATGGGGCCAGGCATTATAGCTCGGTTTGGGGAAGAGGTTGTGTTGTGCTGGGTTGAGTCTAGTGTGCCCTTTTTATAGAAAAAGGGGACAGAGTCTTCCTTCGCACGCTTGTGAAAGAGACTATTTAGGTGTCGGTCACTGGCGCGTGATCGACAGGCTAGGCTGATAGGTTGGGCACCGACTACCAAAAGGTGTCGGGGTCACTTTGTGGCTATCTTACACGAGAAGCTTGGCCGGGGTTAAGTTAAGGTCTGGTGGATTGGTTTATCTAGGTTTATCGACCCAGCTAAGATAGGATTAGCCAATGGTCAGCCTGGCTCTGATACCAAGGTTGTAGCGATCGGGTTTCCGGATCTATTTCACAGAAAATGGCCCTTGTGCTCACCAGACCCAGGATTACTGTTAGTTGATAAGACACCAACTTGATAAAGAAACTCCAAGCAAAATACAAAACATGTAGTACAAGACCATTTTGGCCTATGAGTACAACAAATGGTTTCTAGTGGTTGATGGCAGAAGCGGTTCGCGGTTTATCAGCATCTATGGGACTCCATTTCCCACAGGAACGGCTGACCTGGATAACTCCTATCTTCGCGAGGCTGCTATCATCATTGCATAGGTTCCGAGGATGTCATCGCAACGCTCCTCTCCATGCAAGAAATCTGGCCAAGACAATAGCCAGGGACAAGACAGTGAGTACTTTGAATGTACTCGCACACATTATGAACACATGTATAATATAACAAAAGATAATCATGCTCTGAAATATTCTATGATCACCACATCAGTCACAAAATAAAAAAAACCATGATACACGCAAGCAGGTTATTCATATACAACATGAATATGCATTTGAGGGAGTAGAAATAGAATGCAAGATCGGGTGTCTGAAGCAATGCCTCGAAAGGATAATAATGTAAAGCCTGCCACAATCGGGCGTCTGAGCGACACCACATAAAGGGCTTATAAATAAAGACATAACAAGCATGCCACAGTCGGGCGTCTGAGCGACACCACATAAAGGGCTTATAAATAATTTAAATAACAAGCATGCCACAGTCGGGCGTTTGAGCGAAACCACATAAAGGGCTTAGTAGTGATTTAAATAACAAGCATGCCACAGTCGGGCATCTGAGCGACACCACATAAAGGGCTTATAAATAATTTAAATAACAAGCATGCCACAGTCGGGCGTCTGAGCAACACCACATAAAGGGCTTATAAGAGAATAGTCATAGTGAATATCTAGCAGGTAGAACCGTCCCAGGGATTACTCATGAATTCAAATAATGTAAATGGATAGTCCATAATAATAGTAATCTTAATCATCATGAGTCACAAGTCATGATCCAGGTTCGGTTTTAGCAATTTTTCCTCCGAAGACCGACACTTCACCCATCCCAGACTGTAGTCCTTAACCATGGACACGACTATTCGAATAGATATAATCTCTGCAGAGGGTGTACTCTTTACCCACGAGTAACGGATTCTTTTAGTCCATCAGGACTAATTCCGTCTATGGTCTTTTAATTGAAAACACACCTGACCGCACACACCAGCCTGACTTACCGGAGTCTGGAATCACCCACGACACCCATTAAGCAAAACTCTAAGTGGTGAGGCTACAACCTCGACTAGCATGGGATCATAAAATGTGTAACGCGCGCAAACTAGGGGAGCTACCCCCTCGGCTCCAACCGGAAACACCCATGCCCCCGGACCAGGTGGCATGTCTACCGGATGCAGCCGGTATCTTCCACCATGGCCTCTCTGTACGGTGTGTGCTAGGAAGGGGTTGACAACTTACTGAACCGTACCCTACCTATGGCAGGGACAAGTGGTAGTACGAAACAAGTATGGGGGTTACTGGAACAAGACTCGATCTGCGGTCGACTCAGGAGGTTAAAGCTTTTCCTGCATGATAAGCATAAGAAATATATTTCACACCAATCAGACAGGATCACCACTCATCATACCTTACCATGCCTTCCCAGACATAACCGTCTCGACAAAGAACTAGAGACAAGCTCGTGTCTACCCAAGACAGAGACTTTCCCGGATTCCTTCCGATAGGCACGAAATGCACACTAGGGTGATTACTATCCGAAGCATATCAAATTCCAACAATAAGGAATTATTATTATGCACTCATGAATATGATCATAGAACCACATAAAATACCGAATACTTCACGTCAAGGTGGTGTCGTATTTGCATCACACGACACACAACAAATATTATGCCAGGGTTCAGAATGCTTGCCTTCAAGAGTATGTAAGTGGGGTGCACTTTTTGGAAGTTGCCTTCTTCAAAATCCTATTTTACGAAAATTTGAATTAACACATAGTTCCAAAAGAGTACAAAAAGTTGTTTGGAAATTTTTCAAATAAATATGAAATAAACTAGACAAAATTTGAGAAACAACAGAAAAGAATCAAATCAAACGGATTTATATTTAAAAACTTATAGCTAGTCAAAGTTTAGTCAAAACTCTGTTTTTAAATAAAACATAAAAATAAAAATTGTTCGAGGAGTAATACGTTTTCGAACAGGAGGAAACGTACTATGAGTTTTACGCTTCCACTTAAACTAGCGCGGATCGTCGCTTGGTCACTGACAGTGGGTCCTTCGGGCCCACTGGTCAGGTTTGACCAGTCGCCCGTGCCTTCTTTCTCCTCTGGCCGAGCAGAGGCGGAGTTCCAGCGATTGCCGCCGATGAACGGCGGCTCCCCATGGGATTCCGAGGGCAGGGATGGATCCGCTAGTCCAGGGCGGTCCTCCTAGTGGTCGAGAGGGTCGTGGGGACAATGGGGGTCGCAGGCGGCGAGCTCCTCGGCGGACGGTGGCTTCTGGTGGATCGGGGTCTCGAGCTACGGTGGCTCCCGATCGGGTTTGAGAGGTGGGGTGGCTCCGCAATCTCAAGGGGAGTCAGACGGTGGCACTGGATGGACTGGGGAGGCCCTACTCGCGACGAACAGGACCGGAGCGTGGCGGCGGCCGAACTGACCGGAGACGGGGAAGGCGGCCTCCCTCCATGATTGCTGGCTATGGGAGCACTAGAGGGATGGCCTGAGGTCGCCTGAACGTCTGGACGAGCTCGGGGTCCCTATTTATAGAGTAACTAGGTCGGTTCCGCTGCGGCCGGGGATAATATCGGTGGTGAGCTTCTTCTGTGCCCGCAGGCGACGTGGTGATGCAGGGGCGGCTTGGAGGAGCGAATGGATGAGCTCGGGCTATTCAGGGGCAAGCTCGCGCGCGGCTGTGGCTCGGGAGGCGCCGTCCATGGCAGGAGCCTACTGCGGCCATCCGCTAGCTGCCATGGCCGACCTGACAGTGGCGCTGCGGGGCTCCAGGTGTGGCTTGGATGGTTCTGATGAGCGGATGAGGATGGGAGTGGCTCTGCAGGCGAGCAAATACCAGGGCAAGGGGTAAGCGAACGCGGCGGCTCGGTTGCACGTGCGCGTGCAAAACGTGCGCTTCAGGCGCGCCGAGAGCACGCGCGCCATGTGCTCGACAGAATGCCAGGGTGGCATAGAGAGCTTGGGTAACAATGCAAAATAACAGAAAAAATTCAGAGGTGGCTAGGAGATTAGTGGACATGCTGTTTTGTCCAGAGGGGCAAGATCACAATGCAAATATGAAACTATGCCAAAACTGTCCATGAACACAATGTGCTCGATAGAATGCCATGGGCATCTAGGCATCTCTTTGGGTGGCCAAAAACTCCAGATCAGAGTCTCTTTAGATGATAAAGAGGGTGGCAAGGTTAGTTTGACAAAAACAAAAACTCCCTAGTGCAAGTTTTTGAGAAAAACAAATCTGGGCAGAAAATAAAGGGCATTATTGCATGGACCAAAAATATTCCAATGGGTCCAATCTCCTGGACATAAGGGTTTTGTAGGCTGGTCTATAAGCAGGGGGGAAATCAAGGGCAATAGGGCAAGATAAAATATGGCTGCAGTGCAAATCACCAAACTGAACCAGAATGAAGATGAGGATGATTTGCTCAAATTTTCCAAAGAACCTCAAAGGGTTTTTGCATAGAAATGAATTATATGCATCTACTGACATCTCCAAATTTTGGTGGAAATTTTAAAGAAATATTTAAATAGGTTGTAGTGCAAATTACGAACTGGACCAGATTTGAAAACCTTGGGTTGGGCTCAAAATCTCCAAATGACTAAAAGAGATTTTTGCATAAAAGTGATGTGGGTACATCACATGACATCTCCAAATTTTGGTGGAAATTTTAAAGAAGTATTTGAAAAGGTTGTAGTGCAAATGGGACTCTAAAAATAGTTGTAGAAATAATTACACTGGTAAAAATAAATGGTCTTGGAAAGATATACAAGTCCATCCATATTTTTGAAAGGTTTCCACCTAGAAGGAAAAACTCAAAAATTCAGAGGGACGGAGTGATTTGCAATTAAGAGATAAAACCAGAAAATAAAAAAAATTAATTTCCTGGCAAAATTTTAATTAATAAATCAAGGTCAAAATTTTGGGGTGTTACATCAACTAATAATACTCGAGAATATTCTTTGGCTCCCCTTGTGTTGAATCAATAAATTTGGGTTGAATACTCTACCCTCGAAAGCTGTTGCGGTCCCCTATACTTGTGGGTTATCATATTCCCCGAACGATGAGTTTTGTCTTCAGCCCGTGGGATGAAGAAGTGCCTGAACAAATCCACACTGCGGGAAACTCCAATGAAATTCTCACACAAATGTGCAAAGATCGCCACGCACGCCAATGCATTGGGTGTGAAATCCAATAGGTGAAATCCATATACCACCATCATGGCTTCAAAGAAATCGGAAAAGGGAAAAGTGAGACCGCAGAGAAAGTACGCGCAGAAGAAGCGCTACGAGTTCGACGGAATCTCATTCCCCTTAAGCAAGACCAGGGCGCTTCACACACCTTTGGGACTTCCCTCCCCCACATGTACGCATACTTCGCGACCAGGGCATTTCTCTCCAAGCTTAATGAAAATAAGATCACGTCCTCCTGCCGCTTCCTATCTAGCTCCACCACCTTCTTCTTCTTCCCCTCCGCTGAGCCTCCTTTGTAGTGGCCGCCAGCTTCCCCCTCGCGGCGGTGGATTTCTTTCACATCTGTCGGTGTACTAGAGTAGGGGTACCCTAGTATCCCGAACTTGTGCACGGGCAGTTGCAGCACCCCGCGGCGAGGCTTGCCGGGTGACCGCCAAGGTCCTCCGTGGTTCCTTTGGAACCATTCAAGAACAAAGTATTTAAGCCAAGAAGACAAAGCCCCGGCAAGAGGAGCTTGCCAGGAACGCCAACCAAGGCATCGCAAGGAACTTGCCGCGACGCGCCACGCGTCCCAGCAAGGCCCGGTGAGCGACAAGCTTCCGGGCGCGACAAGACAATATCCGCGGCAAGGCGCTTGCCGCGACAAGCTACCACTTAGTACCCGCGCTCCAGCACATCCACCAACGTGTCGCCCTGAGGCCTTTCCAGACGCGCGTGGCAAGAGGCTGTGCAGCCAGCGGTGCGCGGTGGCAAGCGACGCTGACAAGACTACCATCGTGGCGAACGGTGGCGTCCCTGATGGTCCTTTTTGCACTATTTGGGCGACGCAGATGGGCATTTAATGCCTTTGTCCCCTGCCGTCAGGGTTAGGTAGGATACACTGTACAAGTAGTTGTACCAACCGCAATTCCTTTTCCATTTTGCCCTCGTCTACGTTGCCACCTGTCGGAGACCCCTTGAGCATATAAAAGGAGGCCCATGCACAATGTAGAGGGGGGTTCGAAGCCAGAAAAACACTCACGCTCGGTCTCGTTAGCAGCTGCTGCGTACTGTAGCACTCAGCGCTTCTGAGGAAGAACTCAGTATTATCTCTCCCGAGAGCTTTGAAGCTGGGTAAAACTGCTCGTGTGCTTCGCCTCGATCCGCTCTTCGTGCGATCTCCGCCCCCCACCGAACCGAAAGGGGCTCGGTCCGCCGGTCCCCATAGGTGTTCATGGATCAGCTTCCCCGACATCTTTGGCGTGCCAGGTAGGGGGCGTCGAGGTTGTGTGAACCTGATCCGGCGTTCACACGGGCTAGATCTTCATCTTCTTCATCGACATGCTACCGAAGAAGAAGACTTCGGTGGCAGGTGTTCTGTCCACGTCGATCCCACCACCACTGGAGCAAACGAGTGGTGGGGTAGACGCCCGCGGAAGAACGGGCGTCGACGAGGGAGCTCACGGTGCTGCCAGGTCCAAGGACAAGGCTGCGCAGACCTCGGCGTCCGTACATGCACCGCGCCCGTGTCAGGAGGCGCAGGATCGACAGCGTCATGGTATTCGTAGTGCCATACATTTGTTGGACCAAGATCAAGCTGGTGGATCTCGGGGTGCTCAAGACCAGCATGCATGCCAACGTGCTTGCACGAGCGAGACACGGTCGCCTGGACGGGATACTGCTCCTTCTAACGTAGTTAGAAGTCCGAGCATATCCCGCTCCTCGCACCGTTCGCCACTGCCACCCACCACTCCAGCAGAAGCTTTGGCGCGAGCTCAACTGCTCCTGGATTACCCTCCAATAGAAGACAAGATCGATCAATGGAGGGCCACCATTCAGAGTCTCATCGGCTTCGCCAACGGCGACACTCCGCGGCAGCCGAGTGCGTCGCTGCCGCGACAGGACTGCCAGGCACGAGCCGGTGGCGACGAAACCAGTGGGGGTTGAAACCACCATGCACTCTCCACCCCGAAGGCCAAGATCGCCGACTCGCCGGATCCACCTCGACAGCGACTCCACCGCATCATCAGATCCATGAGCTCGTCGCGATCAGCGCCAAGTTCTTCACGAACGACAGCAAGAAGACGCTCGTACTCGCATCGAGCGCCGAAGAGAAGCGCGGCGTCAATCGGACTAGCGCGCTGGGCCCTCTATCGACATGCATGCACCAGGGGAACTAGGCGACTTGCCGTACGCGGTAGGTTGCCCTGCGTTCACTCGTGAGCTGCGGCAAGTCCAGTGGCCCAGCACGAAGAATTTCAAGCCAGATGTACCAGAGAAGTACGACGGCAAGTCGCATCCGTCGGAGTTCCTCAGCATCTACACCATCGCGGTGCAAGCTGCTGGGGGACGGGACGACAAGATCCTGGCCAACTACCTCCCGCTGGTGCTCAAGCCCAATGTCAGATCCTGGCTCATGCACTTGGCGGACAACTCCATATCCTCCTGGGCAGACCTATGCCATCAGTTTGTCGGCGCCTTTACGGGCGGCCACAAGCCTCATGGCCAAGAAAGTGACCTTCATCTGCTCGCCCAGAAGGAAGGAGAGCCCCTGCGCAAGTACATTCAGAGATTCAGCCGCGTACAGCACAACATCCCAGATGTCCACCCTGCCGCGGTAATTAGCGCGTTCCACCAGAACATGCAAAACCGCAGGATGCGGGAGGAGATGGCTATGTGCAAGATCAAAGACGTCAGTGAGCTATATGCCCTGGCCGACAAGTGTGCACGTGCTAAGGAAGGGAGGAAACTCCCCGGAGAGAATACAGGAGCAGGAGGATCTGATAGTGAGGAGACTGCCCCGGCAAAGAAAAACCGGGGGCGGAACAATAGGAAGAAGAAAGGCAAAGATGTGCTAGTCGTTGAGCAGTCCGGCAACGGAGGTGGCGCCAAGAAAGCCAAAGCTGGTAGCTCCGACAAGGAGATTGCCACGGGCACCAACTACCAGGCTGTGGCGGTCGCCGACAAGCAGGACGACACCAACAAGCAGTACTGCAAGATCCACCGCACCAAGGGCCATGACCTCCAGAGCTGCAAGAAGGTCGAGCAGCTTGTCGAGCAGCAAAAGGCTGAATACGAGTGACGCAACAAGGAGAAGGCCCAGGAAGGTGCTAGAGGAGCCGGCAAGAAACGCCCCGGCCGGGGAGGGCACCGGGGCAAGGCCAAGCAGCGGCAAGGAGACAGACCTCCCCGCGGCCGCGACAAGGATGAAGATGACGACGACGATGAAGATATGGATGATGACGAGACCGATGAGCAGGAGTTCCAGAAAGCCACAGAGGTCCTATGCGTTGACGGAGGTGCTTCTCTGCATACTTCACACCGCCAGCTCAAGTAGTGGGTGCGGGAAGTTAATGCGGCAGAACCACCCGTCGAGTCACGCAGGCCTCTGAAATGGTCCAGCACGCCTATCATCTTTGATATTGAGGACCACCCTGATCGCATAACTGCGGTTGGGTGCTTGCCAATGTTGGTTTCACCAACTATCCGCAACCTCAAGGTCACTAAGATGCTAGTTGACGGCAGGGCCGGCTTGAACCTGATCTCCTCCGCGGTACTCCAGAAACTCCAGATCCCTGATGGCGAGCTCGAAGAGACCGGAACGTTCCAAGGAATCAATCCGGGAAGGAGCAAGCCGAAGGGAAAGATCACGTTGCCGGTGACATTTGGCAGCGAGTTGAACTTCAGGACTGAGAGGGTCACTTTTGATGTTGCTGACTTTCCATTGCCTTACAATGGAATACTCGGCCGTCAGCACTCGCCAAATTCATGGCAGCCTCTCACTATGCATACAACATACTGAAGATGCCAGGCCCGATAAGTGTCATCTCTGTCCCTGGCAACAAGAAGGATGCTCTTATCTGCGCCGACAAGATCTACCGGGAAGCAGCAGCCACAACGGATCGCGAGTCACTTGCCGTTGAAGCTCCCGGGGCGAAGAAGAAGACCAAGCCCGGCAAGAGTTCTGATGCCCACTCCGGCAAGCGCACCTCTTCGGAGTGCTGCGCTACCATCGAGGACGCACCATCGAGCTCCACCGGCAAGTGTAAGAAAACAATGGTAGCTCCACCTGAGACCAAGAAGGTGTCCGCCAAGGAGGATAGCACTGGTGGTACCTTCACCATCAGTGCCACTCTCGACCCTAAATAGGAAAGCGCGCTCATTGCTTTCCTGCGGGCGAACGTCGACGTATTTGCGTGGCAACCGTCTGACATCCCTGGTGTTCCCCGGAAAGTAATCGAGCACCATCTTGCCGTCTGTCCTCATGCGCGGCCCGTCAAGCAGAAAGTCAGGAAACAGGCAGTGGAGCGCCAAGAATTCATCACAGAAGAAATCAAGAAATTGGAAGCAGCAGGCCTCGTCCGAGGAGTGCTCCATCCTACGTGGTTGGCCAACCCTGTAGTCGTGCGCAAGGCAAACGGGAAATGAAGGCTTTGTATCGACTTTACCGATGTCAATAAAGCTTGTCCTAAAGACCCATTTCCCTTGCCGCGCATCGACCAGATTGTTGACTCCACGGCCGGATGTGACTTGCTTTCATTTCTTGATGCATACTCAGGATACCATCAGATCTTCATGGCAGAAGACGATGAGGAGAAGACCGCATTCATCACCCCATGTGGCACTTACTGTTTCGTACGGATGCCTTTCGGTTTAAAGAATGCTGGTTCAACATTTGCAAGGGTAGTCCATGACGCTTTTGAGCCGCAAATACACAGAAATGTGGAAGCCTACATGGATAACATAGTGGTCAAGAGCAAGGACAAGCCGACTCTGATTCAAGATTTAGACGAAACCTTTGCAAATCCGCGCAAGATCAACCTCAAGCTTAACCCCGAGAAGTGCGTGTTTGGAGTCCCCTCCGGCAAGCTTCTCGGGTTCTTCGTGTCTCAACGGGGAATTGAAGCCAATCCCGACAAGATCAAGGCCATTGAGCAGATTGAAGCACCAAAGCGCGTCAAGGATGTACGAAGACTTGCCGGTTGCATAGCTGCTCTCAGTAGGTTTATATCTAGGTCTGCTGAGCGCGCCCTGCCATTTTTCAAAATATTGAAAAAGGCAGGTCCAATGAAATGGACTCCGGAAGCGGAGGCGCGCTGCAGGACTTAAAGAGATACCTGTCCTCCACTCCAACACTTGTCGCACCTAAGCCACAAGAGAAGTTGCTGCTATATATAGCGGCAACCAATCAAGTGGTTAGTGCTGCGTTAGTAGCAGAGAGGGAGGCGGATGATGAGCTAGCGACCACGGCAGATGCATCCAGCGACAAGCAGGAGACTTCACCTGCAAGCTCTGGTCCCGATAAAGATGGATCTGCGCAGGCGCATGAGAAGATGCAGAAAAGAATGGTGCAGCGCCTAGTTTACTTTGTCAGTTCCCTTCTGCAGGGAGCTAGGTCAAGGTATTCTGGTGTGCAGAAATTGCTTTTCGGTCTTCTCATGGCCTCGAGAAAGCTGCACCATTACTTCCAAGCACATGAGATCACAGTCGTCACTCGTTTTCCGCTAAAGAGGATACTGCAAAATCCAGAAGCAACAGGCAGGATTGTCGAGTGGGCACTGGAACTGTCAAGCTTTGGCCTCAAGTTTGAGAGCACTTCAACTATCCAGAGCAGAGCATTGGCAGAGTTCATAGCAGAGTGGACGCCAACACAAGATGAAGAAGTTCTAGAAACGAGCATCCCCGTCAAGGAAGCAAGCAAAGAGTGGCTGATGTACTTTGATGGTGCTTTCTCGCTGCAAGGCGCCGGTGCGGGCGTGCTACTTGTTGCACCCACCAGAGAGCACCTCAAGTACGTAGTCCAGATGCACTTTCCCAAGGAGCAAGCAACGAACAATACTGCAGAGTATGAAGGTTTGCTTGCCGGTCTCAGGATCGCAGCAGACCTTCGAATCAAGAAGCTCATTGTCAGGGGTGACTCACAGCTTGTCGTCCGCCAAGTGAACAAGAATTATCAGAGTCCGTTGATGGAAGCCTACGTTGATGAAGTGAGGAAGCTAGAAGAGCACTTTGACGGCCTACATATGGAACTTGTTCCAAGAGCTCAGAACGACATTGCCGATGGCCTGTCAAAGTGTGCCGCACTTAAGTTACCTGTGGAACCAGGGATCTTTGTGCTCAAGCTGACTCAACCGTCTGTAACGACATCAACTGGACAGAGCAAGAAGAGGAAGTTGATTTCTGGTGACTATTTTCCGGCGGAGCTCCCCGAAGCCGCCGCCAAGAAGGTCCTCAAGATCAACACCAAAGGTGCTGAGGACCAGTCTGCTCCGGCAAGCCTTAGGGTTTGTTCCGTTGAAGCAGACGCTCCCGACAAGTTTTGCTCCGGCAAGCTTGCCGGGGAACGCCAAGCTCCGGCTGAGCCGCAGGTTCTAGCCGTAGAAGCGGATGTTCCCGCAGCAGCAAATGTGCATTTAGTCTTTGTTGTCGAGCCGCAAGCTCCAGCATGGGCACAGCAGATTGTCCGTTTCCTTCAGACAGGAGAACTTCCCGAAGAGCAAGAAGAAGCGGAAAGAGTAGCCCGGCAGTCAAGTATGTACTAGTTTGTCGACGACACACTGTACAGAAGAAGACTCAACGGCGTGAAATTGAAGTGTATTCACCAGGAGGACGGACAAAAGCTGTTGGCAGAGATACATGGAGGCATATGTGGTGACCACATTGGCGCGAGAGCACTTGCCGGCAAAGCATTTCGGCAAGGTTTCTTTTGGCCGACAGCCCTCCAGGATGCAACTGCACAAGTAACCAAGTGTGAAGCGTGCCAGTTCCATTCCAAGCAGATACACCAGCCAGCTCAAGCTCTCCAGATGATCCCTTTATCCTGGTCATTTTCGGTCTGGGGGCTTGATATCCTCGGCCCTTTTCCCTGAGCTGTCAGGGGCTTTGAGTACTTGTATGTTGCAATCGACAAGTTCACAAAGTGTTCGGAAGTGGAACCAGTGAGGAAGGTGACAGCATAGTCAGCAGTCAAGTTCTTCAGGTCGATTGTTTGCCGTTTCGGGATCCCTAACAGGATCATCACCGACAACGACACACAATTCACGAGCCGCACCTTCATGCAGTACGTCCAAGATCTTGGCGCCAAGGTCTGCTTCGCTTCTGTTGCTCATCCGAGAAGCAATGGTCAAGCGGAGAGGGCAAATGCTGAAGTGTTGCGCGGGCTCAAGACCAGGACTTTCGACAGGCTGCACAAGTGCGGAAGGAACTGGATTGAGGAGCTGCCGGTGGTTCTTTGGTCGACCAGGACGACGCCAAATCGAGCCACTGGCCAAACTACTTTCGCTCTAGTCTATGGAGCAGAGGCAGTTCTCCCCACGGAACTCGTATACGGATCACCTCGAGTGCTCGCTTATGATGAGCTTGAGCAAGAGCAGCAGCGACAAGATGACACGCTGCTCCTTGAGGAGGACCGTCTTCAGGCTGCTGTATGAGCTGCTCGATACCAGCAAACTTTGCGCCGCTACCATAGCCGCAAAGTTAATGCCAGAAGTTTCAAGGAAGGCGACCTTGTTCTTTGGTGCGTTCAGTCCGCCAAGAATTCCAACAAGTTGACGCCGAAGTGGGAAGGCCCTTACCGGGTGAAACGAGTCACTAGGCCTGGCGCTGTCCGCCTTGAGACCGAAGATGGCATTCCGGTGAGCAACTCCTGGAACATTGAGCATCTTCGTAAGTTTTACCCGTAGGGCGCGGTTGCCGGAATCTTTTCCGGCAACCACCTTTTGTACAAGTCTTGCCGATGTTGCATGTAATCCTTTGTACAAAGCCGGGCGCAGACCCCGTGCACAAGTAAAGCTCATGTGCTCCGCACATCTTGTCAATATCATGCTGTCTACTTTATTTTTGCATGCATTATCTGACACTTTGTGCAGCTCCTACCCCCGGTAAGCGATAACGAGCTGTAAGGCTCCATATCTTTATTTTCTCTTCTTTCTTTTTCTCAAAAAGGAAAGGAAGGTTCCCTCGCACACAAGTTTGCCAGGGGGAAAGGAGAAGATAATGGTGTGCACTAGGCATCGTTCAAGGAAGTTTCGCCTTACCGGAGAGCAAACGACAAAAAAGCTAAGTTGCCAAAGTTTGAGCAATCAATTTTAAATTTTAAGTTATCTTCCTCGAACGACCGTAATTTGTATGGAAAACCTGTGCGCGGAGGAACCAACTCGTAGCTAGTTGCGCCCTTACTTTGTTTCGAGTCCGCTCAACAACTTAAGTGAGCTGCGACTAGTTGCGACAAGGTTTCTTGTCGGTAGCGGCACCGCCAGCAGGCTGCTGATGTCCCGCACTCCGCGCTCGCGGCTAATGTGCCTGCGCCGACAAGTTCCCTAAAAGCGTAGGGCAAAAACATACAAAGGAAGGAATCAAGTAAAGGAAATAACATAGCAATCTCTACCCAAAATAGAGTTATATTACAAGATAGCTTGTCGCAGCTCTAACAAATTGTTCTCATGACATGACTGACAGCGACAAAGAAAAAGAGAAAGCGGGCGGCCTAATCTACGCGATCGCCCTCAACCTTCTTGATCTCGCTCACCTTGTCCACAATGGGTGCGACAAGGGCCTTGAGCGCTTCCAGATCAGCATCCGGCGGCAGGGACCTGAGGACGTTGGTGAGGTTGAGGCCTGGGTTGCGGAAGGCCACCTTCACCAGCACCTTTTGAAGAACTCCCGCGCAGATCTTGCGCGACTCGTCGGCCAGCTGCTTTGGGATCTTCTCCCGGAGTCACTGGAGGGCCGTCGCCACGCCTTTGAAGAACAAGCTGAGCTTGGCGCTGGGTTGGAGGTGCTCGTCGGAAGAATACCCGAGGTCCTCCATCCCCAGCTGCGCCAGCTCCCCATCGATGGCCGCGGCAACATTCGTGAGACCCTCGGTCCAGTGCTCCACAGTCTCCCCAAAAGCATTCTGGGCGGCAGCAGCACTCGCCAGCAGCGCCTCGTCGGCCTTGATCTTCTCCTTCAAGGCCACCTCTTGCTCCCTGGCGCCGTCTAGCGTCTTGGTCAAAGTAACCAGCTTCAACTCAAGATCGGCGTTGGAGTCCTTGGCGGCGCTAAGCTCTTTGCTCCTCTCAGCGAGACAACCCTGCAGCTCGCCATGAGCGGCGGCGTCCTTCTCGCGCTCACGCTTGAGCGCAGCAAGCTCCTCGCCGCTCGCCTTGAGATCGGCCTCCAGCTGCGCCATCTTCGTCTCCAGTTCCTTCTTGGTGGCCTCGGCAGCTGCTGCAGCATCCTTTGCTTCCTTGAGAGCCCCGCCAATTGCTTGCTCGCGCGTGGAAAGCTCCTCCTCGTGGCTGTCAAGGTTGACCTTGCGCTACGCCAACTCACCTTCCTGCGCAGACAGCTTCTCGGCAGCGAGCCGCTGTTGCTCTTCAACTTCAGCCTTTGCGAGGAGGAAAGCTTTTCGCTCCTCGGCAACCTGCTCCCGCTCCTCTGCTAGGGATCGGAGAGTTTCCTGCCTGAGACCCCGGAGCTCCTCAGCGCGCTTCTCAATGTCCACTCCCGCCCTCGCGACAAGCGCTTCTCGGGATTCCAGCTTGGCTTGTCGGGCGTGGTACAGTGACAACAGCTTCCGAAGCAGCCGCTCCTCCTCAGGCTCATCGCTGCTGCTGCTTGGCGCGTTGACCAGCGTCAGCCCAGCGGAGGCGAGCACCTCTCCATCCAAAATCTCTCCTTCGACCGACGCCCTGGAGCTTGACGCCCAGGGGAGCTTGATGAAGATGCCGTCGCCGGCCTACAAATAGGCGCCGGGCTGGGGCTCTTCGGAGCCTGGTGCTGCAGCAGCGGCGGAGGGATCGGCGGTCGGCGCAGCGCCTGGCGCTCCTGCGGCCTCGGGGCCGTCAGTGCGATCGCCGGATCCCTCGCCAGCTTCTGCGGCGACAGCTTTGGCGGCCTCTTCACCGGCGGGATCATCAGCGCCAGCTTCTCCTTCGGTGGCAACGGCGTCGTCGGTATTGCTGTGCGCGCCATCCTCGCCGGCGGCCTTGGTTTCCATCGGCTCCGTGGCAGATGGATCTGACGAACGGAAAAAAGAGAAAAGTCAAGCAAATATCCAAAAAGAAAATCAGAAGAAGAAGAACCCAAGGGAAGTTTTCAAGCAAGAGGATTACCTATACTAGGATCTGCAGTCGTGGTCTCAACCACCGGAGGATCACTGGTGCTGTCCCTTGCCGGAGAACTGTCCTTTGCCGGAGAGTTCTCCCTTGCCGGAGAACGCTCCCTTGCCGGGGAATTCTCCCTTGGTGGTGTAGTCGAAGCAGATGGCACTTCGGGAACGGCTTCCGGGCTCTCCGAGTGAGGCTTCTCTGCTCCTGCACAAACAAACAGTCAGATATCAGCAAAGAAAGATCACCCATGCGCGCCTGACAGCAGGAAGTAAACTATATACTTACGCTGGGGGCTGCGATGGGGGCTGCTTTGGGGAAAAGTTGCCGGTTCCGGCAATGTGGTCTCGGGCACGCCCCCTTCTGTCGCGGTGGGTTCGTCCTCGATGACAATCACCGGGACCTTGGCTCTCTTCGCCGCTCTCTGGGCCAGAGTCCTGAAAAGGGATGGGTTCGGAGTAAAGCAAATCAGATACAAGGCAAAATAGCAAGAATTGAAGAACTACAAGTACAGCAAAGAATCTTACTCTTCTTCTTCCTCGTCGGAGCTGAGCGCGGAGAGATCAAAGTCCGGCTCGCCTCCGGTGCGACGAGGCGGACGAGTAGGCTCCCTTGTCCGCTTGGAAGGGGCAGTAGCGGTGGACCGGGAAGACCCCGCTCCAGTTGCCGCAGCGGCGTGAGGCGCTCCCGCGGCAAAAGTGCTTGCCGCGGTAAAGCGTGTCGCACGGCACGGCGGCTGTTGATTCGCCTGCCGCCCCACTACGTCTTCGGCCTTGCGGAGACGCCTTCTTGGTGGAGCTGGGGGCTCCGCTTGCGGCGAGCTAGCGGAAGGTGGGGAGGAGGAGGAGCCGATCTTCAACGAGTCGCTCGCGCCCTTGGCGGGCTTGATCGACTCAGCTTCAGGCCCGACAAGCTCTTCCTCGCCGGCAAACTCCTCTCGCTCGACAAGGCTTGCCGCCTCTGCTGCCTCTGCCTCCTCCACGGTGAATCCAAACTCACCCGCGGCAGCGGCTGCTGCCGCCTCTTCCAGCCTAGTGGCGATGCGCTGCATCTCCGCATCGGTGGTGTCGCGGGTGAGGCTCTTCTGTTCGTCGGAGCGGACCGGCACTTCTACCAAGCCGTCAAAGAAATCCCGCACGACATCGTCCGCAGGCTCTTGCCAGGTTGGGACGATTCCATGTGAATCGCACAGGGGCATCATTGGGCGGATGCGGTCGAGCGAGGAGTTGTTGCACAACGGAACGGCACCCCTCGGCAACATGAATGGATGTTGAGGATCGCGCTTGAACAGTTCCAGGAGCATCGCGTCCAGCTCCAGGACAATGAAGTTGAAGTTGAGGCCCGGGCGCAGCCTCATGATATCCGCCGAGTTCTGGAACTCCCAGGCGGGTCTCCTCCTCTCCTGCAGGGGGGCGATGCGGCGGCGAAGAAAATCTGCGCCAACGGCGCCTACGGTGAGGCCGGCAAGCCTGAGGCGAAGGATTTGGGTAACGGCATTCTTCAGCCTATCGTCTTCCGGGGCCACGTTGCTCCAATCGTTGCCGCGCGCTATTGGGGCTTGTCGCAGGGCGGTAAATGGCTGCGCGTTCTCCTCGACAATCCAACACCACTCTGCTCTCCATTCCTCCCACTTGCTGCAGAGCTCTCCCTCCAGATAAGCTTCCTTCTTGCCGACTCTCGAGATCCAGGCGATTCCGCCGGATAAAGGCTCTCCTCTCTCGACTCGGGGCATAAAGAAGTGGCGAAAAAGAGCTACGTTTGGATGGACTCCGACAAAGTTTTCGCAGAGATGTGCGAAAACTGCCATGGTCAGAACGGCGTTGGGGGTGAAGTCAAGGAGGCGGAACCCGTAGGTGTTCATGATGTCACAGAAAAATTCAGAGAAGGGCGGGCAGAGCCCGCAGTAGAAGAACAGCGCAAAGAAGGGGTATCCGTTCGGAGCCAGTTCCGAAGCGGCAGGCGGGAGTACCTACGTGCGCGGATGCGCTCGCGTCTCCGTCGACCAGAAGAGGTAGTAGTACTCCCTCAGCTCCTTCGCGGCAAGCTGAGGGGGGAAGATGGCCCGCTCCTTTCGCAGCGCCACGAGCCACTTCGCCTCGACCGATTTCACGCCCTTCCCCTTGTCGGCTTTCGGAGCCATGGCGGAGGTGGTGGGGGAGATCGACGGTGTTGGTGGTGCTGGTGGCAATGGGGGGCGGTGCGCTGCTCTCTTTCGGCTTTGAGAAGAAGGGGGGGGAGCGGCGGAGATTTCCGAGATTGGAGTAGCAACCAGCGAGATGGGCGAACTGCCCCCGTTTCCCTTGCTTATAAAGAGGGAGGGGGCGGGCGTTCTGTTATTCCGAATAAAGAAACCACCCACGATCTCGCCCATGACGCCGCATTCAACGCATGCCGTTCGGGGAGGGCGCGGTGGATACGGAGTAAGATACGGCGTAACCCAGGCCGCGCGTGCCCGTGCCCTGTTTTGGGCCTGGCCCAACAGCGCTCGGCGCCATGTGTGGCCCAGGCCCGGGGGCTCCTGTCGGTGTACTAGAGTAGGGGTACCCTAGTATCCCGAACTTGTGCACGGGCAGTTGCAGCACCCCGCGGCAAGGCTTGCCGGGTAACCACCAAGGTCCTCCGTGGTTCCTTTGGAACCATTCAAGAACAAAGTATTTAAGCCAAGGAGACAAGGCCCCGACAAGAGGAGCTTGCCGGGAAGGCCAACCAAGGCATCGCAAGGAACTTGCCGCGACGCGCCACGCGTCCCGCCAAGGCCCGGTGAGCGACAAGCTTCTGGGCGCGACAAGACAATATCCGCGGCAAGGCGCTTGCCGCGACAAGCTACCACTCAGTACCCGCGCTCCAGCACATCCACCAACGTGTCGCCCTGAGGCCTTTCCAGACGCGCGTGGCAAGAGGCTGTGCAGCCAGCGGTGCACGGTGGCAAGCGACGCTGACAAGACTACCATCATGGTGAACGGTGGCGTCCCTGATGGTCCTTTTTGCACTATTTGGGCGACGCAGACGGGCATTTAATGCCTTTGTCCTCTGCCGTCAGGGTTAGGTAGGATACACTGTACAAGTAGTTGTACCAACCGCAATTCCTTTCCATTTTTGCCCTTGTCTACGTTGCCACCTGTCGGAGACCCCTTGAGCATATAAAAGGAGGCCCATGCGCAACGTAGAGGGGGGTTCGAAGCTAGAAAAACACTCACGCTCGGTCTCGTTAGCAGCTGGTGCATACTGTAGCACTCAGCGCTCCTGAGCAAGAACTCAATACAATCAGACAAGCAGCAGTAGGAGTATTATCTCTCCGGAGAGCTCCGAAGCTGGGTAAAACTGCTCGTGTGCTTCGCCTCGATCCGCTCTTTGTGCGATCTTCGCCCCCCGCCGAACCGAAAGGGGCTCGGTCCTCCGGTCCCCATAGGTGTTCGTGGATCAGCTTCCCCGACAACATCCTTTGGGATCGACGGGAGAATGGAGGATTTAGCGGAGCGATGGAGGCGGGTTTTGGCGTGGGAGCAGTTGCTTGGCTTGAGTAAGAGGATGATGGAAGGAGAAAGAGATGTGACTGAGGAGCGACCCTTTACGTTACCTTTTTATTGGGAATGGGCACGGGGGCTGGCTCTTCACTATCTTTTTCCAGGAAGTTACCGTGCACTAACCATTAACTACTACAGTCCCACGCCCCCACGACCTACGGTAATTATACGAAGTGAATGTTGGATTGACTGTTCATCATGACAACCGCTGCATGGGCAACGCTCTTTTGACACGTGTTTGTGCACTGTTTGATGTCTGACCCAACGTGCCCAGCGACACGTCTGGCTCAGGCCCGGGAGCTTTTGTCAGGGTACACAAACATGGTTGTATGTTTCCCCTGACATGTGCACGGACAGTGGACCTCCGCTCCGGCAGCCAAAGCTCGGCAAGAAGATAACTACATCAACACCAAAACCAAGGTCAAACCAGAGAAGCAACTGTTAGTGAGATCAAAGAGCATATCAAGAAGACCAAGATCACCAAGACAGAAGAATATCACCTTAGGAAGGCCTCCCTTGCCGGGTAGGAGGGCCTGGTCGGGTCGAGAACGTCTTAGGGAGAAATCCAAGATTTCCCCAGCAAGCTTGCCGGGTTTGCCAGGGGCGGGGATCCCCGCCAAGATAGCACCGCTCCACCACACAGCAATGCAAGTCACTTATCAATGCATTTTTGAGCCCCCAAGTGATTAAGTGGCCTCTGCTAAGCACATGGAGGCCCGTTGGAAGACAAGGTTTATGCAAATGACACCCGTCCAGAGGCATGTCAAGATAATAAGCAAGAGATGGTTAAGCGGCTCGGCAGGCCTGCCGAGTTTCGCCCTCTGCATGACACCTACCAATGCATTTAATGCACTTTGTCTTAGCTTCCAGAGTTAGGTATGATAGCACTATTGGCTATCTAATCAGTAGATAAAGACTGTTTTGCCATTGTGGTTACTCCTTAAGCTATAAAAGGAGGTCCAAGGCAACCTAACAAAGGATTCGGACCCTCACACACTTGTACGCGCGTAGCTGCTCTCCCCGAGGCACCCTTGTCGGGCTTGAGCACTGCGTGTCCATTGTGTTCTTCCACTCAATCCACCAAAGCAAGAGTAATGTCTTACGCTATCTAGCGGACCGAACCTGGGTAAAAACCACCAGCGTCACCACCGTCGTGTTGTTCCATGGCTTCTGCTCTTTGTGCAACGTGATCTCCCCCTTGCCGAACCACAAGGGACTCATGGTCTCATAGGTGATCGTGATCCCCCACGACCACCTTTCACACAATACATGAGTGTGAGCCATGGATATAGCACTATAGGTGGAATAGAAGGTGGTTGTGAGGAGAAGACAAAAAAGGAGGAAGTCTCACATCAACAAGGCAAATTAATGGGCTATGGAGATGCCCATCAATCGATATCGATGCAAGCGTGTAGGGCTTTCCATGCAACAGATGCACTAGAGCTATAAGTTTATGAAAGATAAAAAGAAAACTAAGTGGGTGTGCATCCAACTTGCTTGCTCATGAAGACCTAGGGCAATTTGAGGAAGCCCATCATTGGAATATACAAGCCAAGTTCTATAATGAAAAATTCCCACTAGTATATGAAAGTGATAAAATAGGAGACTCTCTATCATGAAGAACATGGTGCAAGTTTTGAAGCACAAGTGTGGAAAAGGATAGTAATATTGTCCCTTCTCTCTTTTTCCCTTTTTCTTTTGGGCTCTTTGGCCTCTTATTTTATTTTATTTTTATTTGGGCCTTTGGCCTCTTTTTATTTTTAAGTTCGGAGCCTCATCTCGACTTGTGGGAGAATCATAGCCTCCATCATCCTTTCCTCACATGGGACAATGCTCTAATAATGATGATCATCACACTTTTATTTACTTACAACTCAAAAATTACAACTCAATACTAGAACAAAGATATGACTCTATGTGAATGCCTCATGCATATGAGAACAATATGACAATGATGGTGTGTGTCATAATAAACGGAACGATGGAAGTTGCATGACAATATATCTTGGAATGGCTATGGAAATGCCATAATAGGTAGGTATGGTGGCTGTTTTCAGGAAGGGTATATGGTGGGTTTAATGCACCGGCAAAAGTTGCGCAATACTAGAGATTCTAGCAATGGTGGAAGGGTGAGAGTGCATATAATCCATGGAATTAACATTAATCATAAAGAACTCACATACTTATTGCAAAAAATTATTAGCCACCAAAGCAAAGTACTAATACGCATGCTCCTAGGATAGTAGATTGGTAGGAAAAGACCATCGCTCACCCCGACCGCCACTCATAAGGAAAACAATCAAAAAATAAATCATGCTCCGCCTTCATCACATAACGGTTCATCATACGTGCATGCTTCGGAAATCACAAACTTTAACAGAATTATTTCTACCAATCCACAATTACTCTCTAGCATGACTCTAATATCACCATCTTTATATCTCAAAACAAATGCAAGGAATCAAACTTCTCATATATTCAATGCTCTTTATGAAAGTTTTTATTATATCCCTCTTGGATGCCCATCATATTAGGACCAAATTGAAAACCTAAGCAAATTACCATGCTGTTTTAAGACTATGAAAATAATATAAGTGAACCATAAGAGTTCATCAATTCCTACAGAAAAAAACACCGCCGTCCTCTAAAAAGGTATAAGTGAAGTGATGACCCACAAGTGTAGGGGATCTATCGTTGTCCTTTCGATAAGTAAGAGTGTCGAACCCAACGAGGAGCAGAAGAAAATGATAAGCGGTTTTCAGCAAGGTTTTCTCTGCAAGCACTGAAATAGTAGGTGATAGATAGTTTTGTGATAAGATAAATAGTAACGAGCAAAAGAAAATAAAGTAAATAAGGTGCATCAAGGTGGCCCAATCCTTTATGTAGCAAAGGATAAGCCTGGACAAGTTCTAATAATAATGAAGGAGCTCCGAGGACACATTGGGAATTATCGTCAAGCTAGTTTCATCATGTTCATAATATTCGCGTTCGGTACTTTGATAATTTGATATGTGGGTGGACCGACACTTGGGTACTGCCCTAACTTGGACAAGTATCCCACTTATGATTAACCCCTATTGCAAGCGTCCGCAACTACAAAAAAGGAGTATTAAGGTAAACCTAACCACAACATTAAACATATGGGTCCATATCAACCCCTAAAGAAGCAACGCATAAACTAGGGATTAAGCTTCTGTCACTCTAGCAACTCATCATCTATGTATTACTTCCCTATGCCTTACTCTAGCAACCCCTAAAGTGTGATGTAGTCGACATTCACATAACACCACTAGAGGAGAGACAACATACATCTCATCAAAATATCGAACGAATGCCAAATTCACATGACTACTAATAGCAAGATTTCACCCATGTCCTCAGGAACTAAAGTAACTACTCACAAAGCATAATCATATTCATAATCAGAGGTGTAATAATATGCATTAAGGATCTGAACATATGATCTTCCACCAAGTAAACCAATAAGTATCAACTACAACGAGTAATCAACACTACTAGCAACCCACAGGTACCAATTTGTGGTTTTGGATACAAGATTGGATACAAGAGATGAACTAGGGTTTGAGAGGAGATGGTGCTGCTGAGGATGTTGATGGAGATTGACCCCCTCCTGATGAGAGGATCGTTGGTGATGACGTTGGTGATGATTTCCGCCCTCCGGAGGGAAGTGTCCCCGGCAGAACAGCTCCGTCAGAGCCCTAGATTGATTCCGCCAAGGTTCCGCCTCATGGCGGTGGAGTTTCGTCCCGTAAGCTTGCCCATGAATTTTTCCAGGACAAAACCCTTCATATAGCAGAAGATGGTCACCGGAAGCCCACTAGGGGGCCAAGGAGATAGGGGGGCGCCCTATAGGGGGGGGCTATCTCCTAGACAGGGTGTGGGTCCCCTGGCCTATTTCTTTCTCTCATAAATTCTTAATAAATCCAAAAAGTGGTTTCGTGGAGTTTCAGGACTTTTGGAGTTGTGCAGAATAGGTTTCCAGCGTTTGCTCCTTTTTCAGCCAGAATTCCAGCTGCCGGCATTCCCCCTCTTCATGGTAAACCTTGTAAAATAAGAGAGAATAGCCATAAGTAATGAGATATAATGTGCAATAACAGCCCATAATGCAATAAATATTGATATAAAAGCATGATGCAAAATGGACATATCAACTCCCCCAAGCTTAGACCTCGCTTGTCCTCAGGAGGAAACCGAGATAGAGAAATATGTCCACATGCTTAGAGATAGCGGTGTCGATAAAAATAAAATACGGACATGAGGGAATCATGATCATTCTAATAACAGCAACATATATGTAGATTTTGTCATATGATTTCCTATGGTCAAGTAATAAGCAATTCACAATATCAAGTATGGTTCATAAACTTCATTGGGAACTAACAAACTATAATCTCCGTCATTGAAGCAATTGCAATTTATCGTAACATCAGAAAGAGTCAACAATAGAGCTTTTCAGCAAGATCACATACTCAACTATCTCGTAGTCCCCCATAATTGTTAACACTCACGCAATACTTGTGCTTATAGAGTTTCAGCCGGACACTGAGAAAGATAGGGGCTTATTGTGTTGCCTCCCAACATATTCACCTTTAGGTGATGTCAACAATAATATACTATGCCAACTTACATTCATCTTGATTTATGTATCATGACCTTTCAAACACGAGGAGCTTTCCAAAGGATAAAATGAAAAAGTGGAAAGGTGAGGATCAGCTTGACTCAAGTATAAAGTAAAAACATAAAGTAAAAGATAGGCCTCTCGCAGAGGTAAGCAGAGGTTGTCATGCGCTTTTAGGGTTGGATACACAAAATCTTAATGCAAGAGAACGTCACTTTGTATTGCCCCTTGTATGTGGACCTTTATTATGCACTCCGTCGCTTTTATTACTTCCACAACAAGTTCGTACAAAGCTTATTTTCTCTGCACTAATAAGTCATGCATATTTAGAGAGCAATTTTTATTGCTTGCACCGATGGCAACTTACTTGAAGGATCTTACTCAATCCATAGGTAGGTATGGTGGACTCTCATGGCAAAACTGGGTTTAAGCATATTTGGAAGCACAAGTTGTATCTCTACTTGGTGCAGGGAGTTTTTGCTAGCATGAGGGGGGAAAGGCAAGCTCAACGTGTTCAGAAGGTCACTGACAATATACTTTAACTGAGATATCGGAAAACATAAACCATTACGTTGTCTTCCTTGTCCAACATCAACTCTTTTTAGCATGTCATACTTAATGAGTGCTTCACAATCGTAAAAGATGTCCAAGATAATATATCTATATGTGAACCCCTCTTTCCTTATCACTTCCTATTAATTGCAACGATGACCAAGGCCACTTTCATCAACTCGCAATAATTTTTATGCCTCATACTTTCTATGTGTGAAGTTATCACTATCCATAAGATCAATATGAACTCTTTTGTTCTTTCTACTTTCTCAAGATCATAGCAACATAGCAAAGCCCTTGACTCAACACTAATCTTTATTATAGATAGCACACGGACTCGCTTGCAAAAAGAGATCACAACGAAAACTCAAAACTAGTTGATATCAAAGCTTCGAACTAATAGATCAAAATACTACTAAAAAGGATCGAACTAAATAAAGCGGTACAGATAGGAGTGTGATGGTGATACGATACCGGGGCAGCTCCCCCAAGCTTGGCAGTTGCCAAGGGGAGTGCCCATACCCATGTGATTATTTCTTCTGAGGTGATATAGCTGGTGATGATGACGGTGGATAATCGCACATCGAGCGTAAAAGCTCCTCCAGCTTGCGGATAATGCACTTGAGCCCAACAATATGATCCTTCAACAAAATATTCTCCTGTGGGAGATACTTGTTTTTTAACAGGGCTAACTCAATCATCTTGAAAGCTTCAATCTCTGTTGGAGTGAAAAGTTTAGGTAAAGGGTGAGGGACGCCTTCTTATTTCACCACTGGACCTTGAACCTCCATGGCCTTATTGATCCCTTCACCCTTGTTGATATCATCCGGTTCCTCTCTCTTCAACTCTATCTTCAATAGCCAGGCATCCTTGTCTTCGTTGTTGTAGGAGGGAGAAGTCATAGTGCTCTAATCTGCAATAGGAACAGCTCAAACCGAAACAGAGGATAATTGCGTGATACTGTGGTCAAAACCTTTGGGAGTATATATAATGAATTTTTACCGACCAAAATACGTAACAAACACGAAAACAGAGTCCGGGAGGCACCTGAGGTGCCCACGAGATAGGGGGGCGCGCCCTACGGGGGGGGCGCCCTCCTCTCTTGTGGGAGCCTCGTGTCCCTTTCGGACTACTTCTTTCTTCCTAAAATTCTTAAATAATCCAAAACTGATGAAAATTGCCATTAGAGTTGTTTTGGAGTCGCTATACTTACCGTACCACGTACCTATGCCTTTTCGGAGTCTGGAACATTCTAGAAAGTGTCTCTTATGTACTCCTCTGGGTTATGGTTTCAATAATATTAGTTTCAACATTGATAGGGTTACCTAAAATATAATGCTTGATTCTTTGACCATTAACCACCCTCGGATTTGTGCCTTCAAAGTTGATAATTTTAGTAGCACCGGAATGATAGACCTCCTCGATAACGTAGGGACCTTCCCATTTTGAGAGAAGTTTTCCTGCAAATCTTAAACGAGAGTTGAATAATAACACATAATCTCCTACGTTAAACTCACGCTTTTGTATCCTTTTATCATGCCAGCGTTTGACTTTTTCTTTGAAGAGCTTGGCATTCTCATAAGCTTGGATTCTCCATTCATCAAGTGAGATAATATCAAACAACCTCTTCTCTCCGGCAAGTTTGAAGTCATAATTGAGCTCTTTAATAGCCCAATATGCTTTATGTTCAAGTTCAAGAGGTAAATGACATGCTTTTCCATAAACCATCTTATATGGAGACATACCCATAGGATTTTTGTATGCAGTTCTATAGGCCCATAATGCATCATCAAGTTTTTTGGACCAATTCTTTCTAGATCTATTCACAGTCTTTTGCAAAATTAATTTGAGCTCTCTATTGCTCAACTCAACTTGACCACTAGACTGCGGGTGATAAGGAGATGCAATTCTATGATTGACATCGTACTTAGCAAGCATCTTACAGAAATCACCATGAATAAAAGTGTGAGCCACCATCAGTCATAAGATATCTAGGGACTCCAAACCTTGGAAAAATAACTTCTTTAAGAATTTTAATTGAAGTGTTATGATCAACACTACTAGTTGGAATAGCTTCTACCCACATAGTAACGTAATCAACAGCAACTAAAATATGTGTATAACCATTGGAAGCAGGAAAAGGTCCCATATAATCAAAGCCCCAAATATCAAACGATACAATAATAAGAGAATAATTCATAGGCATTTCTTGACGTCTACTGATGTTACCTATTCTTTGGCATTCATCACAAGATACGACAAACATACGAGCATCTTTGAAAAGAGTAGGCCAATAAAAACCACATTGTAGTACCTTGTGTGCAGTTCTATATCCAGCGTGGTGTCCTCCATAGGATTCAGAGTGACACTTGTGTAGGATTTGTTCCTGTTCATGCTCAGGCACACAACGTCTAATAATACCATCTACTCCTTTATAAAGGTGTGGATCATCCTAGAAGTAATGTCTTAAATCATAGAAGAACTTTTTCTTTTGCTGGTATGTGAAGCTAGGCGGTATATATTTAGCAACAATGTAATTAGCATAGTCAGTATACCAAGGAGCAGTGCGAGAAGCATTGACAACTGCTAATTGTTCATCAGGAAAACTATCATTAATAGGCAGTGGGTCATCAAGAACATTCTCTAGGCTAGATAAGTTGTCTACAACGGGTTTCTCAGCTCCCTTTCTATCAATAATATGCAAGTCAAATTCTTGGAGCAAGAGAACCCATCTGATGAGTCTAGGCTTAGCATCTTTCTTTTCCATAAGATACTTAATAGCAGCATGATCGGTGTGAATAGTAACTTTGGAATCAACAATATAAGGTCTAAACTTATCACATGAAAACACAACTGCTAAGAATTCTTTTTCAGTGGTAGCATAATTTCTTTGGGCAGTATCAAGAGTCTTAGTAGCATAATGGATAACATTCAATTTCTTATCGACTCTTTGCCCTAAAACAGCACCTACAGCATAATCAGTAGCATCACACATAATTTCAAAAGGTAAATTCCAATCAGGTGGCTGAACAATAGGTGCTGTGATCAAAGCTTTCTTAAGTGTTTCAAGTGCGTCTACACAATCATCATCAAAGACAAAAGGAATATCTTTTTGCAATAAATTAGTCAGAGGCCTAGAGATTTTAGAAAAGTCCTTAATGAACCTCCTATAAAAACCGGCATGACCAAGAAAACTTCTTATACCTTTTAGGTCCTTGGGACATGGCATCTTTTCAATAGCATCAACTTTGGCTTTATCAACTTCAATACCCCTGTCGGAGATCTTGTGCCCCAATACAATGCCTTCATTAACCATAAAGTGACACTTTTCCCAATTCAGGATGAGACTAGTGTCTTCCCATCTCTGCAAAACTTGATCAAGGTTGCCCAAACAATCATCAAAAGAGGATCCATAGACGGAGAAGTCATCCATGAATACCTCACAAATATTTTCACAAATATCGGAAAATATAGCCATCATGCATCTTTGAAAGGTAGCAGGTGCATTACATAAACCAAAAGGCATACGTCTATAAGCAGAAGTACCAAAAGGGCAAGTAAAAGTAGTTTTAGATTGATCCCCCGCTGACACAGGTATTTGAGAGAAACCAAAATAACCATCTAGAAAGCAAAAATGTGTGTGTTTGGATAGACTTTCTAGCATTTGATCAATAAAAGGTAAAGGGTAATGATCTTTCTTAGTAGCTTTATTTAACTTACGGAAATCAATTACCATCCTATAGCATGTAATAATTCTTTGCGGGATCAATTCATCTTTATCATTAGGAACAACGGTAATACCTCCCTTTTTAGGGACACAATGGACAGGGCTTACACATTCACTCTCAGCAACGAGATAAATAATACCCGCCTCAAGGAGTTTTAGAATCTCCTTTCTTACCACTTCCTTCATTTTGGGGTTTAATCGTCTTTGAGGATCTCTAACAGGTTTGGCATCTTTCTCCACTGAAATTTTGTGTTGACATAATGTGGGACTAATGCCCTTAAGATCATCCAGAGTATATCTAATATCATCTCGGTGCTTCTTCAGAGTTTTCAATAATCTTTCTTCTTCTTTCTCTGAAAGGTTAGCACTAATAATAACAGTATATATTTCTTTTTCATCAAGATAAGCATACTTGAGATTATCAGGTAAGTGTTTGAGTTCAAACACGGGATCACCCTTGGGTGGAGGGTGATCCCCAAGAATCTCAACGGGAAGACTATGTTTTAGCATAGGTTCTTGTTTAAGGAACACTTCATCTATTTCTTCCCTTTCCTTCATAAACATATCATTTTCATGGTCTTGCAAATATTGTTCTAACGGATCAGTTGGAGGAACATCAATAGAAGCAAGACCAATAATCTCATCCTTACTAGATGGTTCCTTTTCACGAGGTTGTATACTAAACTTAGCGAAATTACACTCATGAGACATACCATCTATACCAATAGTGACAACATTCTTTTCACAATCAATCTTAGCACTAGCAGTATGCAAGAAAGGTCTACCAAAAATAATGGGACAAAAATTATCTTGTGGGAAAGCAAGAACAAGAAAATCAGGAGGGTATTTAATCTTTCCACACAAGACTTCAACATCTCTAACAATCCCAATAGGTTTAATGGTGTCCCTATTAGCAAGCTTAATAGTAACATCAATGTCTTCTAATTCAAGAGGTGCAATATCATGCATAATTTCTTTATAAAGATCGTAAGGTATAGCATTAGCACTAGCACCCATATCACATAAGCCATGATAACAATGATCTCCTATTCTAACAGAAATAACAGGCGTGCCTACAACAGGTCTACATGTCTTAGTATCAGGTCTAGCAATATTAGGAGTTTCACCCACGAAAGAAATAACATGCCCATCTAAGTCTTCATCCAAGAGATCTTTAATCATAGCAATACTAGGTTCAACTTTAATTTTCTCAGGGGGTGTATAAGTCCTAGTATTACTCTTACGAACAACAGTCGAAGCTTTAACATGATCTTTTATCCTAATAGGAAAAGGAGGTTTTTCGACATAAGTAGTAGGAATAATAGGATCACTATATGTAATAGTCTTTTCTTCGACTGTAATAGGTGCAACTACTTTCACTTCAATAGGAGGATTATATTTAAACCACTTCTCTTTAGGGAGATCAACGTGAGCAGCAAAAGTTTCACAAAAAGTAGCTACTATCTCAAAGTCAAGTCCATACTTAGAGCTAAATCCACGGAACACATCGGTATCCATAAAAGATTTAACACAATCAAACTTAGGTGTCATACCTTACTCCTTACCATCGTCGGAACCCCAATCTTGAGAGTTGCGTTTAATTCTTTCTAAAAAGTCCCATTTGAAATCAATAGTCTTCAGCATATAGGAACTAGTACAGGAAGTATCCAGCAGGTTGCGATTATCAAGAGAAAGCCGAGCATAAAAATTCTGAATAATCATTTCCCGAAAGAGCTCATGATTGGGGCATGAATATAACATTGACTTAAGCCTCCCCCAAGCTTGAGCGATGCTTTCTCCTTCGCGAGGCCAGAAATTATATATGTAATTACGATCACGATGAACAAGATGCATAGGATAGAACTTCTGGTGAAATTCCAATTTCAATCGCTTATAATTTCAAGATCTCGTATCATCACATAGCCTATACAATGTCATTGCATCTCCCTTCAAAGATAAAGGGAAGACCTTCCTTTTGACAACATCATCAGGAATACCTGCAAGCTTAAATAATCCGCAAACTTCATCCACAAAGATAAGGTGTAAGTCGGGATGCAAAGTTCCGTCTCCTGCAAAAGGATTAGCTAGCAGTTTTTCTATCATACCCGAACGAATCTCAAAGTGAATATTTTCATAAAGTTCAGTAGGGTGAGGAGCATCTCTTTGCTCCTATGGTTGGGGTGAAGATACCCCAAACAGGCCACTAAAAGGATTAGTTTCCATAGTGACAAGTAACAGAAAATTTCAGCACACTATATAATTGTTTCCTTACCAAGTTCCACTCACCAAGAGCGCTACGCTCCCCGGCAACGGCGCCAGAAAAGAGTCTTGATGACCCACAAGTGTAGGGGATCTATCATAGTTCTTTCGATAAGTAAGACTGTCGAACCCAACGAGGAGCAGAAGGAAATGATAAGCGGTTTTCAGTAAGGTTTTCTCTGCAAGCACTGAAAAAGTAGGTGATAGATAGTTTTGTGATAAGATAAATAGTAACGAGCAAAAGTAAATAAAGTAAATAAGGTGCAACAAGGTGGCCCCTAGATAGTTCTAATAATAATGAAGGAGCTCCCGAGGACACATTGGGAATTATCGTCAAGCTAGTTTCATCACGTTCATAAGATTCGCGTTCGGTACTTTGATAATTTGATATGTGGGTGGACCGACACTTGGGTACTGCCCTAACTTGGAAAAACATACCACTTATGATTAACCCCTATTGAAAGCGTCCGCAACTATAAAACAGGAGTATTAAGGTAAACCTAACCACAACATTAAACATATGGGTCCATATCAACCCCTAACGAAGCAACGCATAAACTAGGGTTTAAGCTTCTGTCACTCTAGCAACCCATCATCTACTTATTACTTCCCTATGCCTTCCTCTAGGCCCAAATAATGGTGAAGTTTCATGTGGTCGACGTTCACATAAGACCACTAGAGGAGAGACAACATACATCTCATCAAAATATCGAATGAATACCAAATTCACATGACTACTAATAGCAAGACTTCACCCATGTCCTCGGGAACTAAAGTAACTACTCGCAAAGCATAATCATGTTCATAATCAGAGGTGTAATAATATGCATTAAGGATCTGAACATATGATCTTCCACCAAGTAAACCAATGAGTATTAACTACAAGGAGTAATCAACACTACTAGCAACCCACATGTACCAATTTGTGGTTTGGGATACAAGATTGGATACAAGAGTTGAACTAGGGTTTGAGAGGAGATGGTGCTGGTGAAGATGTTGATGGAGATTGACCCCCTCCCGATGAGAGGATCGTTGGTGATGACATTGGTGATGATTTCCCCCTTCCAGAGGGAAGTGTCCCCGGCAGAACAGCTCCGCCAGAGCCCTAGATTGATTCCGCCAAGGTTCCCCCTCGTGGCAGCGGAGTTTCATCCCGTAAGCTTGCCCACGAATTTTTCCAGGACAAAACCCTTCATATAGCAGAAGATGGTTGCCGGAAGCCCAACAGGAGGCCCAGAAGATAGGGGGCGCGCCCTATAGGGGGGGCGCCCCATGTCTCCTAGATAGGGTGTGGGCCCCCTGGCCTATTTATTTCGCTCATAAATTCTTAATAAATCCAAAAAGTGGTTTCTTGGAGTTTAAGGACTTTTGGAGTTGTGCAGAATAGGTTTCCAATGTTTGAGCCTTTTTCAGCCAGAATTCAAGCTGTCGACATTCGCCCTCTTCATGGTAAACCTTGTAAAATAAGAGAGAATAGCCATAAGTAATGAGATATAATGTGCAATAACAGCCCATAATGCAATAAATATTGATATAAAAGCATGATGCAAAATGGACATATCAACTCCCCCAAGCTTAGACCTCGCTTGTCCTCAAGCGGAAACCAAGATCGAGAAATATGTCCACATGCTTAGAGATAGAGGTGTCAATAAAAATAAAATACGGACATGAGGGAATCATGATCATTCTAATAACAGCAACATATATATAGATTTTGTCATATGATTTCCTATGGTCAAGTAATAAGCAATTCACAATGTCAAGTATGGTTCATAAACTTCATTGGGAACTAACAAACTATAATCTCAGTCATTGAAGCAATTGCAATTTATCGTAACATCAGAAAGAGTCAACAATAGAGCTTTTCAGCAAGATCACATACTCAACTATCTCGTAGTCCCCCATAATTGTTAACACTCACACAATACTTGTGGTTATAGAGTTTCAGCCGGATACTAAGAAAGATAGGGGCTTATTGTGTTGCCTCCCAACATATTCACCTTTAGGTGATGTCAACAATAATAGCCTATGCCAACTTACATTCAGCTTGATATGTATCATGACCTTTCAAACACGAGGAGCTTTCCAAAGGATAAAATGAAAAAGTGGGAAGGTGAGGATCAGCTTGACTCAAGTATAAAGTAAAAACATAAAGTAAAAGATAGGCCTTTCGCAGAGGGAAGCAGAGGTTGTCATGCGCTTTTAGGGTTGGATACACAAAATCTTAATGCTAGAGAACGTCACTTTGTATTGCCCCTTGTATGTGGACCTTTATTATGCACTCTGTCGCTTTTATTACTTCCACAACAAGTTCGTACAAAGCTTATTTTCTCTGCACTAATAAGTCATGCATATTTAGAGAGCAATTTTTATTGCTTGCACCGATGACAACTTACTTGGAGGATCTTACTCAATCCATAGGTAGGTATGGTGGACTCTCATGGCAAAATTGGGTTTAAGCATATTTGGAAGCACAAGTAGTATCTCTACTTGGTGCAGGGAGTTTTGGCTAGCATGAGGGGGGGAAGGCAAGATCAACGTGTTCAGAAGGTCACTGACAATATACTTTAACTTAGATGTCGGAAAACATAAACCATTACGTTGTCTTCCTTGTCCAACATCAACTCTTTTTAGCATGTCATACTTAATGAGTGCTTCACAATCGTAAAAGATGTCCAAGATAATATATCTATATGTGAACCCCTCTTTCCTTATCACTTCCTATTAATTGCAACGATGACCAAGGCCACTTTCATCAACTCTCAATATTTTTTATGCCTCATACTTTCTATGTGTGAAGTTATCACTATCCATAAGATCAATATGAACTCTTTTGTTCTTTCTACTTTCTCAAGATCATAGCAACATAGCAAAGCCCTTGACTCAACACTAATCTTTATTATAGATAGCACACGGACTCCCTTGCAAAAATAGATCACAACGAAAACTCAAAACTACTTGATATCAAAGCTTCGAACTAATAGATCAAAATACTACTAAAAAGGATCGAACTAAATAAAGCGGTACAGATAGGAGTGTGATGGTGATACGATACCGGGGCAGCTCCCCCAAGCTTGGCAGTTGCCAAGGGGAGTGCCCATACCCATGTGATTATTTCTTCTGAGGTGATGGAGGTGGTGATGATGACGGTGGATAATCGCACATCGAGCATAAAAGCTCCTCCAACTTGCGGATAATGCCCTTGAGCCCAACAATATGATCCTTCAACAAAATATTCTCCAGTGGGAGATACTTGTTTTGTATGCGGGCTAACTCAATCATCTTGAAAGCTTCAATCTCTATTGGAGTGAAAAGGTTAGGTAAAGGGTGAGGGACGCCTTCTTCTTTCACCACTGGACCTTGAACCTCCATGGCCTTCTTGATCCCTTCACCCTTGTTGATATCATCCGGTTCCTCTCTCTTCAACTCTATCTTCAATAGCCAGGCATGCTTGTCTTCGTTGTTGTAGGAGGGAGAAGTCATAGTGCTCTAATCTGCAATAGGAACAGCTCGAAACGAAACAGAGGATAATTGCGTGATACTGTGGTCAAAACCTTCGGGAGTATATATAATGAATTTTTACCAACCAAAATACGTAACAAACACGAAAACAGAGTCCGGGAGGCACCCGAGGTGCCCACGAGACAGGGGGGCGCGCCCTACGGGGGGGGCGCCCTCCTCTCTTGTGGGAGCCTCGTGTCCCTTTCGGACTACTTCTTTCTTCCTAAAATTCTTAAATAATCCAAAACTGATGAAAATTGCCATTAGAGTTGTTTTGGAGTCACTATACTTACCGTACCACGTACCTATGCCTTTTCGGAGTCTGGAACATTCTGGAAAGTGTCTCTTATGTACTCCTCTGGGGTTATGGTTTCAATAATATTAGTTTCAACATTGATAGGGTTACCTAAAATATAATGCTTGATTCTTTGACCATTAACCACCCTCGGATTTGTGCCTTCAAAGTTGATAATTTTAGTAGCACCGGAACGATAGACCTCCTCGATAACGTAGGGACCTTCCCATTTTGAGAGAAGTTTTCCTGCAAATCTTAAACGAGAGTTGAATAATAACACATAATCTCCTACATTAAACTCACGCTTTTGTATCCTTTTATCATGCCAGCGTTTGACTTTTTCTTTGAAGAGCTTGGCATTCTCATAAGCTTGGATTCTCCATTCATCAAGTGAGTAATATCAAACAACCTCTTATCATCGGCAAGTTTGAAGTCATAATTGAGCTCTTTAATAGCCCAATATGCTTTATGTTCAAGTTCAAGAGGTAAATGACATGCTTTTCCATAAACCATCTTATATGGAGACATACCCATAGGATTTTTGTATGCAGTTCTATAGGCCCATAATGCATCATCAAGTTTTTTGGACCAATTCTTTCTAGATCTATTCACAGTCTTTTGCAAAATTAATTTGAGCTCTCTATTGCTCAACTCTACTTGACCACTAGACTACGGGTGGTAAGGAGATGCAATTCTATGATTGACATCGTACTTAGCAAGCATCTTACGGAAAGCACCATGAATAAAGTGTGAACCACCATCAGTCATAAGATATATAGGGACTCCAAACCTTGGAAAAATAACTTCTTTAAGCATTTTAATAGAAGTGTTATGATTAGCACTACTAGTTGGAATAGCTTCTACCCACATAGTAACGTAATCAACAACAACTAAAATATGTGTATAACCATTGGAAGCAGGAAAAGGTCCCATATAATCAAAGCCCCAAATATCAAACGGTACAATAACAAGAGAATAATTCATAGGCATTTCTTGACGTCTACTGATGTTACCTATTCTTTGGCATTCATCACAAGATACGACAAACATACGAGCATCTTTGAAAAGAGTAGGCCAATAAAAACCAGATTGTAGTACCTTGTGTGCAGTTCTATCTCCAGCGTGGTGTCCTCCATAGGATTCAGAGTGACACTTGTGTAGGATTTGTTCCTGTTCATGCTCAGGCACACAACGTCTAATAATACCATCTACTCCTTTATAAAGGTGTGGATCATCCCAGAAGTAATGTCTTAAATCATAGAAGAACTTTTTATTTTGCTGGTATGTGAAGCTAGGCGGTATATATTTAGCAACAATGTAATTAGCATAGTCAGTATACCAAGGAGCAGTGCGAGAAGCATTGACAACCGCTAATTGTTCATCAGGAAAACTATCATTAATAGGCAGTGGGTCATCAAGAACATTCTCTGGCGTAGATAAGTTGTCTATAGCGGGGTTCTCAGCTCCCTTTCTATCAATAATATGCAAGTCAAATTCTTGGAGCAAGAGAACCCATCTGATGAGTCTAGGCTTAGCATCTTTCTTTTCCATAAGATATTTAATAGCAACATGATCGGTGTGAATAGTAACTTTGGAATCAACAATATAAGGTCTAAACTTATCACATGCAAACACAACTGCTAAGAATTCTTTTTCAGTGGTAGCATAATTTCTCTGGGCAGTATCAAGAGTCTTAGTAGCATAATGGATAACATTCAATTTCTTATCGACTCTTTGCCCTAAAATAGCACCTACAGCATAATCACTAGCATCACACATAATTTCAAAAGGTAAATTCCAATCTGGTGGCTGAACAATAGGTGTTGTGATCAAAGCTTTCTTAAGTGTTTCAAATGCGTCTACACAATCATCATCAAAGACAAAAGGAATATCTTTTTGCAATAAATTAGTCAGAGGCCTAGAGATTTTAGAAAAGTCCTTAATGAACCTCCTATAAAAACCAACATGACCAAGAAAACTTCTTATACCTTTTAGGTCCTTGGGACATGGCATCTTTTCAATAGCATCAACTTTGGCTTTATCAACTTCAATACCCCTGTCGGAGATCTTGTGCCCCAATACAATGCCTTCATTAACCATAAAGTGACACTTTTCCCAATTCAGGATGAGACTAGTGTCTTCGCATCTCTGCAAAACTCGATCAAGGTTGCCCAAACAATCATCAAAAGAGGATCCATAGAGGGAGAAGTCATCCATGAATACCTCACAAATCTTTTCACAAATATCGTAAAATATAGCCATGATGCATCTTTGAAAGGTAGCAGGTGCATTACATAAACCAAAAGGCATACGTCTATAAGAAAAATTACCAAAAGGGCAAGTAAAAGTAGTTTTAGATTGATCCCCCGCTGACACAGGTATTTGAGAGAAACCAGAATAACCATCTAGAAAGCAAAAATGTGTGTGTTTGGATAGACTTTCTAGCATTTGATCAATAAAATGTAAAGGGTAATGATCTTTCTTAGTAGCTTTATTTAACTTACGGAAATCAATTACCATCCTATAGCCTGTAATAATTCTTTGCGGGATCAATTCATCTTTATCATTAGGAACAACGTTAATACCTCCCTTTTTAGGGACACAATAGACAGGGCTTACCCATTCACTATCAGCAACGGGATAAATAATACCCGCCTCAAGGAGTTTTAGAATCTCCTTTCTTACCACTTCCTTCATTTTGGGGTTTAATCGTCTTTGAGGATCTCTAACAGGTTTGGCATCTTTCTCCACTGAAATTTTGTGTTGACATAATGTGGGACTAATGTCCTTAAGATCATCTAGAGTATATCCAATAGCAGCTCGGTGCTTCTTCAGAGTTTTCAATAATCTTTCTTCTTCTTTCTCTGAAAGGTTAGCACTAATAATAACATGATATATTTCTTTTTCATCAAGATAAGCATACTTGAGATTATCAGGTAAGTGTTTGAGTTCAAACACGGGATCACCCTTGCGTGGAGGGGGATCCCCAAGAATTTCAATGGGAAGACTATGTTTTAGCATAGGTTCTTGTTTAAGGAACACTTCATCTATTTCTTCCCTTTCCTTCATAAGCATATCATTTTCATGGTCTTGCAAATATTGTTCTAACGGATCAGTTGGAGGAACAGCAATAGAAGCAAGACCAATAATCTCATCCTTACTAGATGGTTCCTTTTCACGAGGTTGTCTACTAAACTTAGCGAAATTACACTCATGAGACATACCATCTATACCAATAGTGACAACATTCTTTTCACAATCAATCTTAGCACTAGCAGTATGCAAGAAAGGTCTACCAAAAATAATGGAACAAAAATTATCTTGTGGGAAAGCAAGAACAAGAAAATCAGGAGGGTATTAATCTTTCCACACAAGACTTCAACATCTCGAACAATCCCAATAGGCTTAATGGTGTCCCTATTAGCAAGCTTAATAGTAACATCAATGTCTTCTAATTCAAGAGGTGCAATATCATGCATAATTTCTTTATAAAGATCGTAAGGTATAGCATTAGCACTAGCACCCATATCACATAAGCCATCATAACAATGATCTCCTATTCTAACAGAAATAACAGGCGTGCCTACAACAGGTCTACGTGTCTTAGTATCAGGTCTAGCAATATCAGGAGTTTCACCCACGAAAGAAAACATGCCCATCTAAGTCTTCATCCAAGAGATCTTTAATCATAGCAATACTAGGTTCAACTTTAATTTGCTCAGGGGGGTGTATAAGTCCTAGTATTACTCTTACGAACAACAGTCAAAGCTTTAACATGATCTTTTATCCTAACAGGAAAAGGAGGTTTTTCGACATAAGTAGTAGGAATAATAGGATCACTATATGTAATAGTCTTTTCTTCGACTGTAATAGGTTCAACTACTTTCACTTCAATAGGAGGATTATATTTAAACCACTTCTCTTTAGGGAGTTCAACGTGAGCAGCAAAAGTTTCACAAAAAGTAGCTACTATCTCAAAGTCAAGTCCATACTTAGAGCTAAATCCATGGAAAGCATCGGTATCCATAAAAGATTTAACACAATCAAACTTAGGTGTCATACCTTACTCCTTACCATCGTCGGAACCCCAATCTTCAGAGTTGCGTTTAATTCTTTCTAATAAGTCCCATTTGAAATCAATAGTCTTCAGCATATAGGAACTAGTACAGGAAGTATCGAGCAGGTTGCCATTATCAAGAAAAAGACGAGCATAAAAATTCTGAATAATCATTTCCCGAGAGAGCTCATGATTGGGGCATGAATATAACATTGACTTAAGCCTCCCCTAAGCTTGAGCGATGCTTTCTCCTTCGTGAGGCCAGAAATTATATATGTAATTACGATCACGATGAACATGATGCATAGGATAGAACTTCTGGTGAAATTCCAATTTCAATCGCTTATAATTCCAAGATCTCGTATCATCACATAGCCTATACCATGTCATTGCATCTCCCTTCAAAGAAAAAGGGAAGACCTTCCTTTTGACAACATCATCGGGAATACCTGCAAGCTTAAATAATCCACAAACTTCATCCACAAAGATAAGGTGTAAGTCGGGATGCAAAGTTCCGTCTCCTGCAAAAGGATTAGCTAGCAGTTTTTCTATCATACCCGAAGGAATCTCAAAGTGAATATTTTCATAAAGTTCAGTAGGGTGAGGAGCATCTCTTTGCTCCTCTGGTTGGGGTGAAGATACCCCAAACAGGCCACTAAAAGGATTAGTTTCCATAGTGACAAGTAACAGAAAATTTCAGCACACTATATAATTGTTTCCTTACCAAGTTCCACTCACCAAGAGCGCTACGCTCCCCGGCAACGGCGCCAGAAAAGAGTCTTGATGACCCACAAGTGTAGGGGATCTATCATAGTTCTTTCGATAAGTAAGACTGTCGAACCCAACGAGGAGCAGAAGGAAATGATAAGCGGTTTTCAGTAAGGTTTTCTCGGCAAGCACTGAAATAGTAGGTGATAGATAGTTTTGTGATAAGATAAATAGTAACGAGAAAAAGTAAATAAAGTGAATAAGGTGCAACAAGGTGGCCCCTAGATAGTTCTAATAATAATGAAGGAGCTCCCGAGGACACATTGGGAATTATCGTCAAGCTAGTTTCATCACGTTCATAAGATTCGCGTTCGGTACTTTGATAATTTGATATGTGGGTGGACCGACACTTGGGTACTGCCCTAACTTGGAAAAAACATACCACTTATGATTAACCCCTATTGAAAGCGTCCGCAACTATAAAAAAGGAGTATTAAGGTAAACCTAACCACAACATTAAACATATGGGTCCATATCAACCCCTAACGAAGCAACGCATAAACTAGGGTTTAAGCTTCTGTCACTCTAGCAACCCATCATCTACTTATTACTTCCCTATGCCTTCCTCTAGGCCCAAATAATGGTGAAGTTTCATGTAGTCGACGTTCACATAAGACCACTAGAGGAGAGACAACATACATCTCATCAAAATATCGAACGAATACCAAATTCACATGACTACTAATAGCAAGACTTCACCCATGTCCTCAGGAACTAAAGTAACTACTCACAAAGCATAATCATGTTCATAATCAGAGGTGTAATAATATGCATTAAGGATCTGAACATATGATCTTCCACCAAGTAAACCAATAAGTATTAACTACAAGGAGTAATCAACACTACTAGCATCCCACAGGTACCAATTTGTGGTTTTGGATACAAGATTGGATACAAGAGATGAACTACGGTTTGAGAGGAGATAGTGCTGGTGAATATGTTGATGGAGATTGACCCCCTCCCGACGAGAGGATCGTTGGTGATGACGTTGGTGATGATTTCCCCCTTCCGGAGGGAAGTGTCCCCGGCAGAACAGCTCAGCCAGAGCCCTAGATTGATTTCGCCAAGGTTCCGCCTCGTGGCGGCGGAGTTTCGTCCCGTAAGCTTGCCCACGAATTTTTCCAGGACAAAACCCTTCATATAGCAGAAGATGGTCGTCGGAAGCCCACCAGGAGGCCCAGGAGATAGGGGGCGCGCCCTATAGGGGGGGGGGCGCCCCCTGTCTCCTGGATAGGGTGTGGGCCCCCTGGCCTATTTCTTTCGCTCATAAATTCTTAATAAATCCAAAAAGTGGTTTCGTGGAGTTTCAGGACTTTTGGAGTTGTGCAGAATAGGTTTCCAACATTTGAGCCTTTTTTCAGCCAGAATTCAAGCTGCCGACATTCCCCCTCTTCATGGTAAACCTTGTAAAATAAGAGAGAATAGCCATAAGTAATGAGATATAATGTGTAATAACATCCCATAATGCAATAAATATTGATATAAAAGCATGATGCAAAATGGACGTATCATGAAGCACTAGAGCAACTACCTGGCTCAAAAGATATAAGTGAAGCACATAGATTATTCTAATAAATTCACGAGTAAAGCGTGTCCCTCTCAAAAGGTGTGTACAGCAAGAATGTTTGTGGAAAACTAAAAGGGAAAGACTCGTATCATACAAGATGCTCCAAGCAAAACACATATCATGTGGTGACTAAAAATATAGCCTCAAGTAAATTCACCGATGGATTGTTGGCCAAAGAGGGGATGCCATCCGGGGCACCCCCAAGCTTAGATGCTTGGTTTTCCTTGAATATTACCTTTGGGTGCCTTGGGTATCCCCAATCTTAGGCTCTTGCCACTCCTTATTCCATAATCCATCAAATCGTTACGCATAACTTGAAAACTTCACAACACAAAACTCAACAGAAAACTCGTGAGATCTGTTAGTATAATAAATAAGTCACCACTTTAGGTACTATTGTGTACTCATTCTAAATTTAAATTGATGTTATATCTACTATATTCCAACTTTTCCATGGTTCACACCCCCTGATACTACCTATAGATTCATCAAAAGAAGGAAACAACACAAAGAAAACAGAATCTGTAAAAAACAGAATAGTATGTAGTAATCTAGATATTTCGTATACTTATATAACTCCAAAAATTCTGATACATTAGGAAAATCTAGGAAATTTTTATATCAATCTTGTGTAAAACATTCAGATCAAAAGCACATTTCTGTGATTTGTTAAAATTTTGACAATGAGCGCAAAAGTTTCAGTTTTTCAGCAAGGTCAAATTAACTCTCACCATAGACCATCCCAAAGGTCTTACTTGGCTCAAACCTAATTAAAACACTAAAAACAATTACTACATAGGTAATAATGTGTATTTATTGAAAAACAGGAACAAAAATAAAAAACACAAAAATAAAAATTGGGTTGCTTCCCAACAAGCGCTATTGTTTTACGCCCCTAGATAGGCATAATGCATAGATCTAGGTATTGTCATCTTTGTTATTCAATTCCTCAATTGCATCTATCCTTTCTAGGGATTTCATTAGGGTTTTTGACGATCATACTCCTAGGTAGGAAATCAAGAAATTCATATGTAGGGATTGGTTCATTAATAATATTGATAAAGCTAGGGTAAATACTTATCATCTTAAGATCTTCGTTCCCTTTACTATGTGATTCACCCTTATTTTTAGGAACATAAATAAACTTAGTAGGTTTGCTAGGAGGAAATTTTGGAGTAGTTTTGATAGTGGAAAAAGTGGAACCCAAATTGGTAATAATATCTTCTAGCTTACCAATTCTAATGGATCCTTGTTTTACCCTTTCATTAATTATAGGTTCTTTCTCTTTTAGGGTTTTTAAGGTGATTCCTACCATAGATCCAAATTGAGTAATATGATTATGAATCTTTTTATCCAAATTTTAAATAAGCACTTTGGTAGACATTTTATTTTCAATGGTATGAAGCATTTGCACCACATGTTCCAAAGTTAAAGCTGTCTCATTAATCATGAGTGGTCGTGATCCTACCAAATTTAACATAGCATCGTAAGCATCCATAGAGTGACTACTTTAGAAATTACCACCGGTGATAGTGTCTAGCACATATCCATACCAAGTAGTAACACCCACATACATATTTTGAAGAAGAATGGTAGTGGATTGCCTACGAGTAGATCTATTTTGACATTGCAAATTCTATACCAAGCATCCTTTAAATTCTCTCCCCCCCTTTATTTAAAATTAAGAACCTCACTTTCCAGGGTACTAATTATGATAGAAGGACTATCCACGGGAGAAAAACGAGCAATATAGCACACAAGCATAGAAAAAGCAAACGAAAAGACGAACGGAAAGAAGGAAAATAAAAAGGAAAATATTTTTTCTGTTTTTTCTGAAAACATTTTGGAAGTGGGGGAGAGGAAAACGAGGGCAAATGGAAAACAATGTAAATGCAGGAGATGAGAGTTTATGATAGGTACTTGGTAGGCTTGATGTAGAAACTCCTCGACAATGGCATCAGAAATTCTTCCTGCTGCTTCTTGAGCTTGCGTTGATTTTCCCCTTGAAGAGGAAAAGGTGATGCAGCAATGTATGTTGGGGAACTTCGCATGGGAACAAAAAAATTCCTACGCTCACCAAGATCAATCTAGGAGATGACCATTTATGAGAGGATAGATTGGATCTACATACCCTTGTAGATCGCTAAGCATAAGCTCTCAGAAATGTGGTTGATGTAGTCGAACGTATTTGTGATCCAATCATGATCCGTCCCACGAACTCCCGATCCAAGTGCCGACGGACAGCACCTCCGTGTTCAAGACATGTATGGCTTGATGATTCCTTCACCTCCTCGATCTCGCGGTCGATGGTGAAGTAGTAGCTCGAGTCCTCCGATAGCACAATGGTGTGGTGGCGGTGGTGGTGGTGGAATCTCAGCAGAGCTTCCCTAAGCACTACGGAGAGGAAGACAGATATGATGGAGAGGGAGGGTAGAGCCGTGACATAGATGTGTGCGTCTGCCCTCCCTCTACCAATATATAGGGGGAAGGGGGGAGGAGGCACCGTAGGGTTTCCCCTAGGGGGCGGCGGCCACAAGGTAACCCTAGATGGGTTTTGGGTGGCCCCCCTAGGTGCCTTGCCCCCCAAGCAAGGGGGAGGCAGCCCTGGGGGTGCACCAACCCTCTTGGATTCATAGGATGGGGTGAGGGGGGCGCACAACCCCTTAGTGGGATGGTGTGCCCCCTCCTATAGCCCAAGAGGCCCCCCAACACTTGTCGGGGACCCCCGAAATCCCGTTCAGTCATCCTGGTCATAACCCGGTGCCCCTAGAACAATTCCGGACTCCCATACCCTTCGTACTATATATTAATGTTCACCTCCAGACCATTTTGGAGTTCCTCGTCACGGCCGGGATCTCATTCGGGACTCTGAACAACCTTCGGTAACCACCATAATGATTCAACAGTACTTATATTGTCACGAAAAGTTAAGTGTGTAGACCCTGCGGGTTCGAGAACTATGCAGACAAGACCGAGACACCTCTACGGTCAATAACCAATAGCAGGACCTGGATGCCCATATTGGTTCCTACATATTTTACGAAGATCTTTATCGGTCGAACCTCGATGTAAAAGATTCAACGAATCCCGTATGCAGTTCCCTTTGTCTATCGGTATGTTACTTGCCCGAGATACTTTCGTCGGTATCACCATACCTAGTTCAATCTCGTTACCGGCAAGTCTCTTTACTCGTTCCATAATACAAGATCTAGTGGCTAACTCTTTAGTCACATAGCATGCAAGCTCATTGTAATGTTGTATTACCAAGAGGGCCGAGCGATACCTCACCATCACACAGAGTGACAAATCCCAGTCTTGATCCATGCCTACTCAGCAGACACCCTCGGAGATACCTAAAGAGCACCTTTATAGTCCAGTTATGTTGCGACATTTGGTATACACAAGGTACTCCTTTGGTGTTAGTGAGTTGCATGATCTCATGGTCATAGGAACATATACTTGACATGCAGAAAACGATAGCAATAAACTTGACACGATCATATGCTACGTTCATAGTTTGGATCTTGTCCATCACATCATTCTCCCATTGATATGATCCTGTTATCAAATGACAACTCATGTCTATGGCTAGAAAACTATAGTCATCTTTGATCAACGAGCTAGTCCGGTAGAGGCTTACTAGGGACATGTTGTCTGTCTATGTATCCACACATGTATTTGAGTTTCATGTCAATACAATTATAGCACGGATAATAAACGATCATCATGAACAAGAAAATATAATAATAACCACTTTATGATTGCCTCTAGGGCATATTTCCAATAGTCTCCCACTTGCACTAGTGTCAATAATCTAGTATTACATGGTAATAAATCTAACACCCATAGAGTTCTAGTGTCGATCATGTTTTGCCCGTGGAAGAGGTTTAGTCAACGGATCTGCAACATGCAGATCCATATGTAATTTGCAAATGTTTATGTCCTCCTCCTTGACCTAGTCATGAGTGAAATTGAAGTGTCGCTTTATGTGTCTGGTCCTCTTGTGAAACATTGGTTCCTTGGCCAGAGCAATGGCACCAGTGTTGTCACAGAGCACAGTCATTGGGTCCAGTGCACTACGCACAACTCCAAGATCTGTCATGAACTGCTTCATCTAGACACTTTCCTTTGCTACCTCCGAGGTAGCTATGTACTCCTCTTCGCATGTAGAATCAGCTGTTGCACTTTAATTGGAACTACACCAGCTTACCGCTCTCACATTTAGAATATATATGTATCCGATATGAGATTTAGAGTCATCCAGATCAGTGTCAAAGCTTGGATCGACGTAACCCTTTACGACGAGCTGTTGATCACCTCCATAAACGAGAAACATTTCCTTAGTCCTTTTCAAGTACTTAAGGATATTCTTCACCGCTGTCCATTGATCTATTCCTAGATTACTTTGAAACCTTCCGGCCATACTTATGGCAATGCTGACATCCGATCTTGTGCACAACATCACATACATGATAGAGCCTATGGCAGAAACATAAGGGATGACACTCATCTTTTCTCCATCCTCTGTAGTCGCTGGGCATTGAGTCTGACTCAACTTCACATCTTGCAAAACAGGCAAGAACCCCTTATTGGACTGATCAATTTTGAACTTCTTCAAAATCTTATCAAGGTATGTGATTTGTAAAAGTCCTATTAAGCCTCTCAATTTATCTCTATAGATCTTGATGCCTAATATGAAAGAAGCTTCTCCTAGGTCCTTCATTTAAAAACTCTTGTTCAAATATTCTTTCACCTATTGCAAAAGTTATATATTGTTTCCAATCAGCAATATGTCATCCACATATAACATTAGAAACGCTAGAGATCTCCCACTCACTTTCTTGTAAATACAAGATTCTCTAAAAACTTGCATAAATCCAAACTCTTTGATCACCTCATCAAAGAGAAGAGTCCAACTCCGAGCTGCTTGCACCAGTCCATAAATGAATTGCCGGAGTTTTCACACTTTGTCAGCATTCTCTGGATCGAAAAAACCTTCTAGTTGCATAATATACAACTCTTCCATTAGGAAACCATTAAGGAACTTTGTTTGGCATCCGTCTACCAGATTTAAAAATGCAACTATTGCTAACATGATTTTGATGGACTTAAGCATCGCTACGGGTGAGAAAGTCTCATCGTAGTCAACTCCTTGAACTTGTGAAAAACCCCTTTGCCACAAGTCGAGCTTTATATATAGCAACATTATTGTCCGCGTCCGTCTTCTTCTTGAAGATCCATTTATTCTGAATGGCCTTTCGCCTTTCAGGTAATACTTCCAAAGTCCATACTTTGTTTTGATACATGGATCCCATCTCGGATTTCATGGCCTCTAACCATTTGTTGGAATTCGGGCCCACCATCACTTCTCCATATCTCGTTGGTTCACCATTGTCCAACAACATGACCTCTAAGACAGGGTTACCATACCACTCAAGAGATGTACATACCCTTGTCGACCTACGAGGTTCGATAGTAACTTGATCCGAAGCTTCATGATCATCACCATTAGCTTCCTCTTCAACTGACATAGGTGCCACATAAACATCTTTCTGTGATGCGCTGCTCTCTGGGTGAAGTAAAGGTTCAACAACCTCATCAAGTTCTATCTTCCTCGCACTCAATTCTTTCGAGAGAAACTATTTCTCGAGGAAGGACCCGTTCTTAGCGACAAACACTTTGCCTTCGGATCTGAGTTAGAAGGTATACCCAACCGTCTCTTTTGGGTATCCTATTAGGACACACTTGTCCGCTTTGGGTTTGAGCTTTTCCGGCTGAAGCCTTTTGACATTAGCATCGCCGCCCCAAACCTTAAGAAACGACAACTTAGGTTTCTTGCCAAACCACAATTCATACGGTGTCATCTCCATGGACTTAGATGGTGCCCTATTTAAAGTGAATGTAGCTATCTCTAACCCCAAAACGATAGTGGCAGATTGGCAAGAGACATCATAGAACGCACCATATCCAATTAGGTACGATTACGATGTTCGGACACACCATTATGATGTGGTGTTCTAGGTGGCATCAAGTGTGAAACAATTCCAAATTGTCGTAAGTGATTGCCAAACTCATAACTCAGAAATTCTCCCCCTCGATCGGATCGTAGGAATTTAATCTTCTTGTTACGATGATTCTCAACTTCACTCTAAAATTGCTTGAACTTTTCAAATGTTTCAGACTTATGCTTCATTAAGTAAATATACCCATATCTACTCAAGTCATCAGTGATGGAGAGAAAGTAATGATATCCAATGCGTGCATCAATGCTCATCGGACCGCACACATCAGTATGTATGATTTCCAACAAGTCACTTGCCCGTTCCATTGTTCCGGAAAATGGGGTCTTAGTCATCTTGCCCACGAGGCACGTTTCGCATGTGTCAAGTGATTCGAAATCAAGTGACTCCAAAAGTCCATTTGCATGGAGTTTCTTGATGCACTTTACACCAATATGACCTAAGGAGCAGTGCCACAAGAAAGTGGTATTATCATTATCAACTCTACATCTTTTGGCATCAATGTTATGAACATGTGTATCATTACTATTGAGATTCAATAAGAATAAACCCCTCACAATGGGTGCATGACCATAAAAGATAAAAACACCCATCTTTCTGAAAACCCAACGTTTCCTCCGCAACGTTCGTCCATGGAGGGTGAGTCAGGGCCTAAGATCAGGCTGAACGGCGCTAAGATCCTTTTTTATCTAGGTTGCTAACTCAATGGTAGAGTACTCGGCTTTTTAGTGCGACTATGATCTTTTACACATTGAACTAGGCTATGCAGCAGAAGTAGTGCACCGTTGAGGTTGCGACGGAGAAGGTATTGGGCCGGCTAGGGTAGAAGGCAGGTGGTACATACAATGTTAGCACTGGGGAAGAGGATCAGTTGTAGTCTTAGAAGCATCCTGTAACGCCCCGGATTCGATGCGCCAGGTGTCTGCCAGTTATTTGCCATCGTTGCCATGTCAGCTACTTGCGTGTTGCATTTTTCCATGTCATCATCTGCATTGTTTCATCATGTGCATTTCATTTTGCATACGTGTTTGTTTCTTGCATCCGAGCATTTTCCCCATTGTCCGTTTTGCAATCCGGCACTCCTATGCCCTCCGGCGTTCCCCTTTTGTCTCCTGTTGTGAGCGGGTGTTAAACTTTCTCGGAATGGCCCGAGGTTTTCCAAGCGGCCTTGGTATACCACCGGTAGACCGCCTGTCAAGTTTCGTGTAATTTGGAGGTTGTTTGATACTCCAATGGTTAACCAGGTAACCATAAGAGCCTCTTTTGTCTTGCAGCCCAACACCCCTCCAAAGTGTCCCAAAACCCATCCAAACCCCTTCCATGCTCTTGGTCGTTCGATCACGATCGTGTGGCCGAAAACCGCACCTCATTTGGACTCTCCTAGCTCCCTCTACCTATATATTTGTGCACCCCCCGGATTTTCTCGCAGACCAAACCCTAACCTAGTCCCTCTCCGCCGCCGGACGAAACCCCCCCACCGACGGACATGTCCGCCACCGCCGTCCGCCCTCTCCCACGCCGCCACGTGTCTCCATCGCGCCTCCCATCGTGCTGGCCCGCCGGGGCCCATCCGGGGACCTCCCGGCCCGCGCGCGCCGCCGCAGCCCGCGGCCAGGCCCGAGGCGCCC